>NW_010281527.1:0-474 GCF_000690775.1 Eurypyga helias
AAAAAACCGTTTCATTCACACTTCTCGGCAAACTCAGAAATGAAAGGAACACCTACTCGTAGATGCCTACAAGCAATACAGGTGGTAGAAAACAGGACTTTCACATTTCAGTATTTTCCTTTGGATGTTTGACTCCGTTTAATACAGGCAACCTTTTCGCAGAAGGTTCACCTGTACACTGGAGATTTCCTAACAACAAGCAAAATAAAAGATGTACCGTGATTCTGAGGTAGAAAAAGCAGTACCTGAAGACTCAAAAATGAAACATTTGCTTTAAGGCTGATATACTGTCAGTAGTGTCTACAAACATGAGGAAGTTTTAAAGTAATGCTGCATCTTAAACATCTGATTTTATAAACTGTCCGCAGCCTGAATCTGACCAACGGGAAGTCCCACCTAAACAGAAGCGTGACCACGTCAGGCCCACATCCAACCCCAGATCCAGTCCCAGCGCAGATTCTTCCATCTCATTAA
>NW_010281528.1:0-478 GCF_000690775.1 Eurypyga helias
CAGGTGAGACTCTGGTGGGAGACTCTCTGGAAAGCTGTTCTAATGTCCAAGTATGTCATGTTGGCTGTTTGGCTTGAGCACAGTAGTCCCCCAGCTCTTCATGTGAGTTGGTTGGGTACGTTCTGCCTTTGCTAAATCTTTATCTGTCATGGTTATCTCTTTGTCCACATCTTAAAAAATTATTTCCAAATGGATGTATTGCACGTGCCTTCCAGAAGTTGATGGGACTCCTTACCTCCTTTCTTGCCTTCTAGACATGAGTATTGTGAGGCTTGTGCTTGTCAGGAGCCTTCTGTGAATGCCGTGGCACTTTTTGCTAGATGATACAGGTGATTCTCCGTAGAACTCAGTAAAAGATGACTAATAGTTCTGATAGTTGGTAAGGACCGTTTTTAACAGTCAATATGAAAATCAAAGATTATTTTCATGATTTAGAAAAAATTCCTGCTAAAAGTCACTTCGGTCTTAGAAAAAAAAA
>NW_010281529.1:0-478 GCF_000690775.1 Eurypyga helias
GGTCCCAGAAAGCAGGCAGCCTGCACCACTCACTTTCACTGGGAGGTGTGAAGCCCCGGCAGCAGGTACCAAAATCCATCTTACACAGCAACTGCCCATTTTACAGACCTGCTTTCCGGTTCCCACTCCACCACGAATCCAGGAGTCGGAATGCTCAAGTGTGGCAGCTCGGCTTGGCTTACAGCCACCACACAACCGTGCCATCGAGAGCTCACATTCAGTTTAATACTGAATCTGCCCAGGTTTAATGCTATTTAGCTTGCATCTCTACCTATTTAAATCAAAAAAGCTCAAAGAAGAAGCAAAGCCACGGTAACTCGCAGGTGTAGTATCTGAATACAGTGGTGCCTCTGACCACAGAGGTCTAAGAACATCACAGTCTCCAGAAGCTAACCCCTCATCTGCTCTTCCAAGCCCAAAGGAAGTGTTGTAACAAACCTGCTTCCCTCTAAACCACATCACTCTGGGGGGAAAAAAA
>NW_010281530.1:0-478 GCF_000690775.1 Eurypyga helias
AAGGGAAGAATATACTGATCAGACAACCCTAGTTGTTTCATCAGGTGGTCACAGAGAGCTACCAGAGTCTCATGCTTGATGAGTCCAAGAAACAAAAGAAGTATAATGTGTGAGGGTAGAAAATAACTACTCCAGGTGCCACAGACAGATAAGATGACAAAAGCAATTGTCAATTTTTTCTAAGCTTTTGGGAAAGAAAAACTTCACAGCACTGTAATAAAGGAATGAGAGAGAGGGAGCATGAACAGAGGTTCAGGCTGGTGGCCGAATGGGAAACATTGAGTAACGGGGAAAGAAATAAAAGGAAAATACAGTAAGAATAAAACAGGTATTAGCAATATAAACAGATGGTCTCAACTAGATCTGTATTTCATTCACTGTCTGAATAGCTCACTAAAAACAATGAGCATTTGGAGTTACCCAAAAAAATTTTCTCCATTGAGGAAACCACAAAATCAGCTCATACCACATAAAAAAA
>NW_010281531.1:0-478 GCF_000690775.1 Eurypyga helias
TGAAACCTGTTACCCCTTCTCCTGTAAATATATGCTCTTGTAAATGCCCCTTTCATCTTGCCCAGATCCTAGTTAGTAAAGGATTTTGCCTCTATAATAAAAAAAATATTTTGGTGGTGACTTTCTCATGGGCCTTCCATTTTCGTGTGTTAAATGACTATGAAAAACTTCAATATTTCAAATAATAGTGTTATATTTTAACATTTATTTAACTTTGCTGATTAAATAGTATTTTGCAGTAAATAAAAAATTTAATGGTAAAATAATGAGAAATATTTCTAAATGTGAGCGTTTACTCAGAACTTCATGATTTAAAGACTTGTACTTAACAGTTTATATAATGCTGGCTATGCATGATTCAATCTGCAGCTTCTTATTTAGACTACATGTGTATTCCAAATGTGCTTATCTATATGGAGAATCATGACCTTAATCTCTGAGTCATTCATGAGATCATAGAATCATTTCTGTTGGAAAA
>NW_010281532.1:0-479 GCF_000690775.1 Eurypyga helias
TCCCCAACAAGACAGATGGGGCGGTGGAGATCCCTGACCGGGAGCTGTACGTGCGGTGGCTGGAACTGTCAGCCTTCATGCCCTCCATGCAGTTCTCCATCCCACCCTGGCTCTACGACAAGGAGGTGGTGGAGATTGCACAGAAGTTCACGGAGCTCCATGAGTCCCTGGTGGCCCCGCTCCTGCTGGAGCTGGCCGGCGAGGTTACCGACACGGGCGACCCCATCATCCGTCCCATCTGGTGGATCTCGCCCCGCGATGAGGCCACTCACAGGATCGACTCCCAGTTCCTCATCGGGGACACCCTCATGGTGGCCCCCGTCCTGGAGATGGGCAAGCAGGAGCGTGACGTCTACCTGCCAGCGGGCAAGTGGCGCAGCTACAAGGGGGAGTTGTTTGAGAAGACCCCGGTGCTGCTCACGGACTATCCTGTTGACCTGGACGAAGTTGCCTATTTCCTCTGGGTTTCCTAACAGACT
>NW_010281533.1:0-474 GCF_000690775.1 Eurypyga helias
AAAACAAGCCAAACATAAACCTCTTTTGAAGAGTTGAAGGCAAAGTTGTTGCTTTTCTAGCAAGCTAACAGTCAAAACCTAAGACAGTCAAAATCTATCCAAACTCCTACAGTCTGCTTTTAAAAACAAAGAAGTCTCACCTTTTTCTTTACGAGTTTTTTCTTTGGATTAAAAAGGAGAGAGCAAGACCAAGAGAACAAAGCATGGAAAGTATTAGAAATTACCTTTGCTTCAAAGAGACTAAATAGGAATCAACATAACGACAAAATAAAATAGAATTTTTCTATATATCTGTGCATGCACGTACATACATACAAACAAATACGTAAAGTGTCATTTTCAGGAATGATTCTCAAGGTTTCCCCCCACCCCAGGCATTAATTTAAATTTTGCTGTCTGTTTTATTCTCTCAGAGGCCAAGATTACAAGTGCCAAAAGCCATGCATTATTTTCTAGAAAATGCTAGAAAAAAAA
>NW_010281534.1:0-480 GCF_000690775.1 Eurypyga helias
TTCTGTGATTCTGTGATCTGGAGCGTGCTTAACCCCCAGTGCGGATAATCTTGACTGCACACAAGTAAAAGAACAGCGCAGAAGAAATAGTTAATGAGGTTTCTCCGGACTGTCTTGTTCTCCTTCTTTCCTGATTCCTCAGGACTCCTGCCTTGACTGGGGAAGTGGCAGGGACCTGCTTTGGCCGTGGGCAGAGACCGGATGTGAAGACTGCAGGAAGTTCCTTTCACCCCCAAACTACAGCATCAGCACGTGGCAGGTCTGTGAGCCGGGACCCCTCCCCTGCCGCGAGAGTCGGGCTCTGCCGGCAGCAGTCGCACCGTACACCCGGCGGGACGTCTGCACCGGAGGTGCTGGGGTATGAGCTGTAAGGTGGAGTACGGTTGTGGCAGGAGTGACACTAGAGGGCAGGGGCGGCACACGGTTGGAGCCTTCCCACGCAGGGCTGGGACAAGCGTGGGGCTGGGCCGGGGAGGACTG
>NW_010281535.1:0-479 GCF_000690775.1 Eurypyga helias
CAAAAAAACTTCACCTGAACTCTTCAGCCATCATTGATACTTAAATTTGTGATTTAAAGCAGCCTAACTTTCACAGTAGGTCCTAAATCTGAACTGGCATAAGAAGTAATACATCAAGAGCATGAATTGTGCTAAAGACACATAGGAATTTTTTCAACAAATGCATGTTAGAATAGTTTAATTCAGAATAACCGTCCTTTATATGCCACCTTAATTTTGTACAAGAAACTGACAATGAAGCTAATTTGAATTTACAATGAATGGTTCATGCTAGAATGATGTCTGCAACATTCAGCATACTCTAATATCACAGTTGAAGTACTTAAACCAATCTTTATTTAAATTGCATTCACAGGCATTTTAAGTTCTATTTTACAGTCTAAGTACTACTCTCTGTACTGATGTGAAAATACATTTCAGTCACCAATGACAAATATTTTGAATAGGTCTTTTTATTTAAGCAATTCAAGACTAATTGA
>NW_010281536.1:0-479 GCF_000690775.1 Eurypyga helias
CCGGCCTCTTCCCCCAGGCAGGCTGCGCTGCAGGCGTGTCCGGAACCACCTTGCTGGAATGTGGGGTCGAATGTATCCATGTAGCTTCGAAGAAATGTTAGGAAAAGCCTTCAGGGCTGGGGGTTTAAACTGGAACACCGAGCTGTTAAAAGCTGGAGTGCTCACTGAGGCGGGTTCTTGTTTGTTGGCCTTATTTGACCTCTTTCAATCAAGCCCTCGGTTTATTTTTACATCATCGAAGAGCTATAGAAGTAGGAAATTGTTTTTAATGATTTTAGCTCTAGAAAACCTGACACTTATTACTCGGGAAACGAAATGTGAAATTCACTGACTTGTAGCCACATTCATTGTACCTGGGAAGTGCTTCCAGTCCCGCTGGTTGTGTTTAGCCGAACTGAAATGAGAAGGAAGATGGGCATCTTTAGCACTGGGTAGCTCAGGATGCTGTTGAACACAAACTGGTGTTGTTTACAGATGGA
>NW_010281537.1:0-479 GCF_000690775.1 Eurypyga helias
GCTTGGGAACATCAGCTGGAAGGGGACAAGTGGCACCCAATCTGCCTGCTCCAGCAGTGATGGTCACATCTGCCTGAGCTGCCCGTGCCAATCCTCCTTGACCTCAAAGCAGAACAGTTCGGCAGCTTAAAAATCAAAGAGATGGCGCCCCAGAAGAAAGCCCATCCTCCAACCCCTGCCTGAACCTGCGCTGCGGAACCACGGGCAGCTTTCTGCCCTGGGTGGAGTGCTCCTAAATCGAGGACAACTGCTTGCTCTTGGCACAGGGATGCAGAAGGCTCGCGTTCCCCTTCCCACCACGTGGTCGGTCTGTCGACGTGGTGTTGACCCGCCTCCTTGACACCCAAGCCCTGAGACGGAAAGGAACGTGCCCGACGTAGCCAGCACCGGTGGCATCCTTGCCCCAGGCGTGGAGATGGGAAACCCAAACTTTTGGGTGAAGCAACGCTCTGAATTTCTCTGAGTTTCATAGAATCATA
>NW_010281538.1:0-477 GCF_000690775.1 Eurypyga helias
TTTTTTAAATTTGGTAATGCTTTATTAAGGACATTATATTTGAATGCTACGTAAGTTTACTGTGATGTTTTTCATGTATGATACAACAGTGATAAAAACAGGCATAAAGACATGAAAAAACACTGATGTACCTTGGTGGCTTGCAATTTAAGATATTTTTGGGCCATTCTAATTGAAATCTGTTGTAATAGGTTAAGTATTCCATTACTAACTTCTAGGATTACAGCAGAGCGAAGATGATGGGGAACCCATCTTTATTTCTGTATCTTTAAATCATGGGTAAAAACATGTAGAGAGCAAGGTTTTAATAAGTTATGGATATATGTGAGAGGATACTTTGACTGGAAATGTAGAATCTTCCTCACCAGAATCCCAGCTTCACGATCAAAAGATAATTTGTCTCTTAATTTTTCACATATGGACAAGAGCAACAGTTGAAGGATGCATTTCAGAAAATGACTTAGCCTCTGTTTTAGT
>NW_010281539.1:0-479 GCF_000690775.1 Eurypyga helias
AGTCACGAATGACTCGTGTCCAATGCACGTGACTCCATTTAGCTACTAGTTTGCAAGCTTCACAAAACTCTGCTTCTTCACCTGCGATGCGGGGATCAGGCTAGCATCTACAAATGAAACAGGAATTTAAACTTTTCAACAGGTAACCTTTTTTGCAACAGGCTCCCATTAAAGTAAATAGAACAGATTAAATTACTTTTACAAAAATCGTAGTAGGTGAGTTTTTTTAGTAACTACTCCAAATAATCTGTAATAAGTAAATAAACTTTGACCTAAAATGTCTTCTTGGCCTACTAAGTAACTTTTAGCTCTTCAAACCTCTCCTGAACTTCACTTCTTTGTGGCAAGCTCCAGCATCTCTCTTTCTGTTTTCCCACGCGAAGCCTGTGAATTCTGCGTGTTTTGGGCCATATGTTGAGTGGGGATTATCTGTGTTTTGTCACGTCAAACACTAACAGCACTCTCAGCACTTGGATAAA
>NW_010281540.1:0-479 GCF_000690775.1 Eurypyga helias
AAACCCTGAGCACTGGCAATAGGCAAACACGTTCATTCACTTCCTACGAGACACTGGAACATGGCAGACAAACTCAGCCCCCCGCGAGCACTTCAGCAGCCCGCCTACAGAGCTCCTCCAGGTACTCCCAGCCAGCCACGGGCGGTCTGCAGCAGCACGACGCAGTGGTGACAGACCCAAACCCACCTTCCGCTTCCGTCTGGCTTTCTCCTTCCATGCTAACGCAGAAAAGGATCAACTGACCAAGCAGGGCGTGCCACTTCCTAAGAGGGGTCTCCCGGGACAAAATCAGAGGAAAGCAGTCAATGTGAGAGGGAGGGACACTCCACATAAAACGACAAATCTGCTCACGGTGCACGACTGCGAGGTGCACACAGACCCAAACCAGCGGAAACCAACTTCAAACTTGATCTTATTTTATAGCCTATACTTCACAGATGGGAATACACAGAATCACAGGATCACCAAGGTTGGAAAAG
>NW_010281541.1:0-480 GCF_000690775.1 Eurypyga helias
TATTGAAACTTAAAAGGGAAGGCATATACGAAGGTTATGTTCGCCCTTGCTATTCTGTGTGTTTAGATAGCTCATGTTAACATTTTTTTTTTTAGTAATGACTTCAAAATCTCAGTTCTAGTTTCACTCTCAAAGACTAACCTCTGGCACCAGGATTAAAATATCATCTAGGAGAGACCCTGGTGGAATCTATGTCACTGTGAATACATCCTGCAAGCACAGATACTGTCCCAGGACCTCACCCATCCATCCCAACCTGCTTGTGCATATTCTAGACCATAGCTCAAGACGTGAAATCCGGAAATCTGGCTCTAATTAGGCTAGCATATCTTTACTCCAACCCTCCAGTGATTGCTTTCATCACGTGGTTTGACTTCTCCCTGCTGCAAATTCAGGCTTACCTTCATTTGATCATTATTAATGGGTCAAAGAGGAGTAGATATAGTCTACTAATCAGTCTGGGAAAAACCTGTCTCAGTC
>NW_010281542.1:0-478 GCF_000690775.1 Eurypyga helias
GGGATTCGACCCGAGAGCGAAACGGAAGCAGAAGCCTCGGAGGTTCCCATTGCTCCAAGCTCCTCACCAGCGCCTCAGGTTCCAAAGCACGGAGAAGATTATGGCAAAGGTGTCGTTTTCTACCTCAGGGATAAAGTCGTGGTTGGAATCGTTTTATGGAATATCTTCAACCGGATGCCCATTGCCCGGAAGGTCAGTATGGGGCGAGTATGCTGCACAGTCCAGCTTGCTTCCAGCAGGGGTTTCCCTGTGGAAAAATCCCTCGGCCATTTGGAAACGGGTATGGATAGATGGAGAGGCTCTGCCTGGAGCAGAGCTGTGCAGTGTCCAAGGGTAGCCCTGTCTGGGGGGAACTGGGAGAGATTCCTTGTGCTTCTCTGCACATCGGAGGGAATGGTTAGAGAAACAGCTGGAATGAGGCTGATGGCCCTCCCTCGCCCCAGCCTGGCTGCAGTTCGGGCGTGTGAGCAGTACAGGC
>NW_010281543.1:0-479 GCF_000690775.1 Eurypyga helias
ATTTCTGACTTTGGATTTCACGGCACCACAGGCATCGTCCAGACCTCACCCCAACATCAGGACAGACCCTGGCAGACTGTGGGACAGCTGCACGCAGTTACACCTTTCTCTGCAGAGCCTATCTGGCTCCGTAAGGAGGGTTATTACAAACGTTGAACACTTCCCTAATTCTCCTGCAGTGACTTGGCTGTCTGTCACTTCCTCATCTCAGAAGTAGATTACGTCCTAGCCAACGAAGCCTCAACCGGAAAAGGAGTCAAGGAACATGATGCAAGTTAGTGAGGCCAGAAGTGCACCAAGTGTGCTCACCATCAGAGAGTACTGCCGTACTGCAACAGACCACTCGCACGCTCTGCCAGGCAGAAAGCCTCTGACGCACCTAGAAAACACAAGCACAGCAAAGAGGACAAATGCTCCGTGCTGCTCGTCCGGCAGAATCACCCACCAGCGCCATCTCCTGTCCCCACCGTCACCCACTG
>NW_010281544.1:0-481 GCF_000690775.1 Eurypyga helias
AAAAAAAGAGGAAAAAATAAAATCAAGGAATGGTCTCTGCCACCCAGAGGAACCGATGCGCTACACAGCGGAACTGGCCGTCAGAACCAGTCTGCCTTAGTGCTAATGAACTTTGTACAGAAACAGTCTTGGAACCGAGAGAAGAATTCTCAGTGCTTTGCAAGGATCAAGGTTTCATAGCCAATTAGTCTCAGTGCAAATTAATATGAATGCAGAGTACAGAGCGAAGCATTGTGTGACACAGTTTTGGCAGCCCTTAGGATTCAGCAGAATTGTAATGCCAGCATGTTCAGTGGTTCACAGGAGAACTTGAAAAAACCCGATGTGCTGCAAGGCAGGCATGCACCGCTTACCCTGCAGAAATCAAGGGACAGACCCAAGTGAGACGGCTCTGACAGAGGGTGCATGCTACATGCAGCAGCCTACACCAGGCTTCATCCATTCTGGATCCATTCATCCAGGGCTGGAGCACCTCTCCTAT
>NW_010281545.1:0-477 GCF_000690775.1 Eurypyga helias
AATACAAAACCAAACCAACCAACCACTAAACAATTTGGTGATTTACTGGGAATTTAGGATGGAAAAGACAGATCCTGCGATTCATTCCTAAAACACAGAAACTTACATCTCCTACAAAGCAGTTGCATAGCCTATATTCTACTAAAGAACTTCTCACAGGCCCAAGTCTCCTTCTGGCAAAGACAGGTTTGCGTCGGGCGTTTTCAGCTGCAGGAGAAGCTCTCTGAGGTGTACCTCCTCGCTTTAATTCTTTCCAATGATAAACCAGCAAAAGAGCAGCAGATACCTTCCTGTGGCTAAAAGAGTTGTGGTCGTAATTGGCTAGAAAAGAGAAGACTGAGGCAAGTACGGAAGAGGATAACATATCAGTCTCCCAGGACACAAAGAGAACAGTTGCTTAGCTTTTCTTGATCCCGGAGAGGACAAAAATATACCCGCTTCACTGGTGTATTTTGCATGTGAAACCTTCCAGCAAAG
>NW_010281546.1:0-481 GCF_000690775.1 Eurypyga helias
TTTTTTTTTTGGGAACTTCTTGCATATTCTCATTCACTGAAATTTAATAAGCAATTCTATTCACAGGAAGAGTGGAAAAAGAATTCTTTAAGGAGAAACTGGTCTACTGCTCTGCCAGATTGCACTTCAAATTTGGGAGAGGTCAAGGGGGCATGGCTCTGAGAACTAACAGATCTCCCAGGAGCTGGTCTGCATATTTGCGCAGGGGAAGTAGTCTGAGGGCAAGTCACAGATACTTATCTTCTTGAAATTTCCACCAGATCATCTGGCAGAGTTCCGCATTTGGTTTATCATTACATTTCTCAGTACAGGAAAATCCTGCTGGATTATGAGATCATTATTCCGTGAATCAAAAGTACAGGATTCCCAAGTGAAGAGGAAGCTATGGATTGTTTGACCATTTTTGCTCTCAGTGAAATTATTTACCATCTATATGAGTTTATCTAGGCAGCTAGATTTTTAACTTAGAGAGTTAAGGTTG
>NW_010281547.1:0-480 GCF_000690775.1 Eurypyga helias
GTATGTGTAGACAGGGGAAGGACCGCTTCTAAAATCAGAGAACAGCATCCACTTACAGAATGATGCAGTTGATCCTCAGGGTTTAAAGGCTTCAAATAAAAGTGTAAATAAAGATAGATGGGGATATATCTCTGAAATGGAAAAGGAACCCTTGGTACCCAATGCAAAGCGGCTTTTCCCGACCTCAATGAGCATGAACAGTATCAGTGAGCAGGGCAAGACGACTAATTGCTCACCAGTGAGAGCGAGCAAAGGGCTTGTGATCTGGGGCATGGTGTTCAGCAGTGTTGTTTTCTCACCATTACGAGGGATGCTAAATTGACAGGTGCAGACCCTCTGCCTGCTCCATGGTCACACAAGCCTTGTGCTCATTTATTTCTTGGTCTGTACCCAAAGGCAGCACCATTAGTAAGGGGAAATTTAATTTTCTGGACTTGAAGCAGAAAGACGGAGTGATTTCCTGAAGGGTAATGATTAGTG
>NW_010281548.1:0-481 GCF_000690775.1 Eurypyga helias
AAGAAACCAAAGGTAGAAACAATACATTTGGTCTCACCTAATCCATCTCTGGCAGAATGGAATAACTCCTGCTAATCTACTGCTGATATTTAATTTGTTATATCTGTTGCAATACAAGTGCTCTCCCTTCTTTGTAAGCCTACTCTACACCCTGACAAATGTCTCTATTGCAGGTACTGCACAATCAGTGAGATGTAGACGAACATGAAAGAGTCACTATTGGAGCAACAAGTGTGATAAGAGGCTTAGAAAACATGAAATGTGAGTAAAGGCTGAGAGAATCAGTTTTGTTTAGTCTAGGAAAGAGAGCATGGTAGGAGCAGAGGTGGGAAATATGATAGTCCTCAGACATTTCTAGGGTTGTTACAGATAGTACAATGATCAATTCTACAGGTCATGACTGGGTAAGGCAAGAAGAAATTGGCCTAAGCTCAGCAAAGACAACTTGTTGTAGATCTAAGAAAGGAAGGAAAAAAAAAAA
>NW_010281549.1:0-480 GCF_000690775.1 Eurypyga helias
GTCTGCTCCGTCTCCCTTTTTTGCCACTGTTTGGCTTGCTGGGAAGGGTGGGCGTGGGGGAGAGGGAGGCATATGACTCGTGGCCAGAAGGAGAAAAGCTCCTTTCGGTGTTGTTAGATGTTGGTTTGGGCAGCCGAGGGGTGACAGGAGCCCTTTCGTCCCCGGTCAGGCGCTGGGTTTCACCAGAGCACACCAGTCCCCGACTGCAGCTCAAACTGAGTTGTGTTGGCGCTGCTGGAGGCTCAGTGGCTTGTGTCCCTTTCTCCCCACAGGCCACCCCTCGCCTGATGGAGCCGTACTACTTTGTGGAAGTGCAGGCTCCTGCCGACTGCGTGTCTGCGGTGTACACGGTGCTGGCCGGGCGGAGGTGAGCTGCGCTGGCCACAGCCGTCTCCTTGGTATTGCAGAGCAGCAACGGCTCGCTTGGGATCTGGGTTGCTGGAGACGTTCCCAGTCCTAGCGCTGCGTGTAAAGCGAGGG
>NW_010281550.1:0-481 GCF_000690775.1 Eurypyga helias
ATGACTAAGAGCATCATCCAGATGCATCTTGAACTCTGACAAGCTCCAGAGAGGCTAACATGCTGCAGCCACAGTTGTTGGAATACAGGTTAAAGAACTGTTCAAAGCATTTCAGAAATAAAAATGAACTCTTTGCATAAGGTTTTCCTCTAACTTGAGGGAGCTAAATCCAAGTCAGTTACGTTACATCATTGCACAAACAGTGTACAGACAAGCCAGGTTTCTGATTTATTTTTTTGGTCTGAACATTTGCAGTTAGCACTTTCTCTTCTAAGATTCAATTTTTTACAAACATTTGTGTTCAAAATTGGAAAAGTTGGTGCCACTTGAAAGACACATTCTATAGGACACAACATGATAAATTTCAGTATATTCATTTGGCAAACTAAGGTATACTACATCTCTCTAGCATCAAGTGACAGCAATATATCTTTCTGCAGAGAAAACAGATCATCATGGTGAAATTGCTTATCTTTCTTTT
>NW_010281551.1:0-481 GCF_000690775.1 Eurypyga helias
TCTATGATTTAAAAATACAGTCATGATTAACTCCACTTTTAAACTAGACTTATAGGTGAGTAGCTAACTTACTGGTTTCTGCTGAATTTTTGTGTAACATTGAAAAGTGGAAAGCCAACGTATATATGTTAAATCCAGGTATTTTCTAATCATAAAACCACTTAAGATGATCATCACACCTCTGAATGATAATTGTGCAGGTTTATAGAATCTGGACTGATGTGCCATGTCACACTCCAGTGTGTGGGGTGTGATATGTCACAACGACGGGGGTCACAATCCTACCATTCTCAAATAATCTAATTTGGGCAGGGACTAGTCCACCCATATAGTTTGTTTCCAAACAGAAATTAAGCATCAAATATTCTGGATTTTAAACCCTGTTGTGTGCATATTTCACACCACCACACGCACATTTTATTTATTGATGTCTTTGTTGCAGAGATGATTTATGCTAGCACAAAAATATCCACACACAAAA
>NW_010281552.1:0-476 GCF_000690775.1 Eurypyga helias
GAGGAGGAAGATCTCACACAAGATAAAAAGGAGGAGGAAGATCTGGAAGATGAAGAAACTCAATCTAATGACATACCGAAGGAGGACAAGAAAACAAAACCGAAAGGGGAAATTAATCAGCAACTGGAATATTTTAGTAATGCTGAGTATGAAGGAGAAGCTCGGTGTGGAACTGGAGATGTCTGTGATGATGATCATAAAATAGGTAAAGAACTTGATGAACAGGCAGAAGAATCGGTTGATACTCCTGTGTCTTTTATAGATGAGTGTTATGAAAGGTTGCAAGAAAACATAGCTGCCATGTCTCCAAAGATAATGAATAATGAGGTATCTTGCAAGTCAGTGCCAAAACAAGCTGTCTTTCAAAATGTAAATAATTTGCAAGATACACGAGAAAGCTGGAACAGGAAAAGTGTGACTCGGGAGAAGTTTCACAGAAATGCCGACTCTTGTTTTGCAGACTGTGAAATGAGAGG
>NW_010281553.1:0-481 GCF_000690775.1 Eurypyga helias
AGCTTGTATTTCAAGTTATTCTGTCAGAATAAATACGCTTTTATATTCGACCCCATTCCAACAAATAAAATTCAGTTTATTACTGGATTTTGACATCTGTACCTGTCCAAATGCAAGAAAGCACCATCTGGTTTATATGAAAACCACAATAATTGGCCTGATGTGTTACATGTTATATTGATCCAACTGTTACGATAAACAATGCTGAGGTTTCTCCTGATCTGCAGCAGATCTACCATTACCCCGTGTACTCTCACCAATATAATTCATGCACAAAAAACACACACTACCAAAACTCTGACTTGTTAGTCGGGGAATGTATTTTGTATTATCAACTAGATTTAGTGAGTATTTTCTCAAGTCCCTTTTACAAGAGAATTTACAGCGCTATCTCACACTCAGGGTCATCTTTGATTCATGTGAACTCATAGAGTGTGTTACTATTAAAGACAAGTAAAACTGTTGCTTTTGACTGTAAAGC
>NW_010281554.1:0-481 GCF_000690775.1 Eurypyga helias
AATGTCAAACAATATCTCACACCCTCAAGAAGTTTCCAGTTTGAATCAAGGGTACTCAGACTTCTTTCAAGTTTTGGGCTCTTGCAGCAGAAAAGAACGAGCTGCAGAATGAGTCCTGCAATCAACACAGCTCAGATGGTTTTTCTTAACAGCCTCTGCCACTGAGAGCGTCAATCCAGATAGCCTCAAGATCTGCATCCCGCTAGCTGAGAAGCGCTGGTCTGAGTTACGTTTCACCCAGCAAAGAACCCTGTCTCCCTCCTTCAAGCAACGAGTTTCTTTCAATGTCAGACAATACAAATGGTCGATCACAAACTTCTGAACACTGGTAAGCCAGTCTGCAGCCAGACTGGCTTTATCCTTTTCCAGGGCAATTGGGATGTCCTGACATCTCGTGACATTCATGTCTTAGCGTGCTGGCTCTTTTAGACACCCACAGAGAGCCATGCTGTCTGAAAAGGGGATTTCCAGACAGCTGGAC
>NW_010281555.1:0-482 GCF_000690775.1 Eurypyga helias
CAGGGTGTCCCAGCCTGCGAGCTTGTGGCTGCGTGCAAGCAACCTAGGCAACAGCCAGAGCCTCTCCGCCTTCTCCGTCCTTACATTATTTCCACATTTCAGAGACATTCCTGCACAATCTTCACAGGAAAATGATTGATCCTGTGAAAACCATCATTTCTCAAGCAGTCTGTGCCAGGGGAACCACACCCAATGGGCACTTGAAGAGTGTCATCCCATCCCAGGCCTGCTGTACAGCACCAGAATGGCCTGGTGGAAGGGAAGGGGGACAGGCTTCCCGCTGCAAGGCCTCATCCCATGGGAGAATAGGGATGGTGAAAGCTCACATTTTAGGGGGTTAACAAAATAAAATTCAATTACACACCAGCATAACATCCTAGAGGCAAATGTCTTTGCTGCAGCATGGTTACTCTTACGCTAAATTTACACTAATAGTAATACATCGCTATTGTACCCTGTGCCATATCTGACAACAAATATGA
>NW_010281556.1:0-482 GCF_000690775.1 Eurypyga helias
TCTCTTTTAAAATAAAACAACAAACCATATAATAATAATAATGAAAAGATTTATCCTAACTTAAATGACTGGTTTTGGAGTATCAGGTTGCAGGACCAGAACCCATAACTTTGAGGGATTTACAGTCCCTTTTGTGGTGATAAAGGCAAAATTGTTCACAGCCCTTCCCATAATGTAAAAAGCCTGCCTCCTGCACCTCAGCCAAGTCTCTTGCCACCAAGAGGCTGTGCTTTTGTTGGAAGGGCTGAGCACAAATGATGGCAAAGAGCCTGAAGGTCAGGACTTCAAAGTAGTCTGTGGCTGCCCCCATCATGGCAGTGGTGGGAGGAGGAGGAAAGCCTCTTCCATCTGTAATGGATGTTTCTCTCCCTCATTTAGGAACCACAGTGCCTCTCCTCCATTACGTGCCCCCAGGGTTGCACAGATTTGCTGTTAATCTGTAGCAACTGTGCTCCTGAAAACAAAATGGCTTGTTATTATGC
>NW_010281557.1:0-481 GCF_000690775.1 Eurypyga helias
AAAAAAAAAAATACACCCCATTTTATAAAACCATATGGTATTGAACATTCTGCATCAGGTTAGATAAAATTACCAATTATTTCAACTTTTCTATATGCAAATAATTTAGTTGATTTATTAATATTGCAATTTTACTATTTTGAACAGCAAGCAGTCAACACATACGTCCAATTACCCTTTTAGTTAGGTCATCATATGCTGGTAAATATCCAAAACCAGACATTTTCACTCTCAACAACATTAACTATCAGGAGAAAATTACTTTTTAGAAAATATAAGATTGAAATTTTCTTGCCTTCTCAGGGTTCGTTTTCAGGGCAGTATATCTTAAAAAGTAAAATAACTCACATAAAACTTCAGGATTGAGTGTAACAAACTGAATACCACCAAGCACTGGACAGGTACCAGACCATGACAGAATTCATTTCTGTCAGAAAGACACTGTGATCATTAATGTACGCTTGAAACAAATAAAAAAAAA
>NW_010281558.1:0-482 GCF_000690775.1 Eurypyga helias
TTTTTTCTCCCTTTCTTTTAGTTAATCTTAAAACTTTAATGTAATCTAAACACATTAACATCTTTTTTTCTCCCCTTTCTGCACTTGGAAGTGCTCTGAACTGAACTTTGTTTCAGATAAGAGACAGCTACAAACATGACATCCGTATACAGCGCCCCGGCGCTGCCCGACAGATGGTCCATAAACCGGCACATCTCCTCGCCTCAAAATGCTCACAGTGATGGGAGCGAGGGGGAATAACCTTGTAAACAAAGTACCGCTGCAAGGGCGTGCTTTCCCATATTCCCGTGTCGCAAACGCGATCGAATACCAGAGCAGCAGAAATAGAAAATGACAGCCAAAGCAAAAATAGTAATAATGGTCTTTTTAATGGCTATTTCTGTGTGTTGGTCTCAGAGCGCTTTTGTCTTTGTGACAATCCAGGAAATAAGGATGTAACTTGGTAAAATGGAATTATGGAATCACAGGACGGTTTGGGTTGG
>NW_010281559.1:0-482 GCF_000690775.1 Eurypyga helias
GAGTCTGCAGGAAGACTTTGGTCCTGGAAGGAGAATAGTGAAGACAGAAGAGTGTGTTGGGAGCGTGGATTTCTGGTGTTCAGAAGTGAAGGAAATAGGGTTCTTACTGGGGAATCCTGGGGAGAGGAGAAAAAGCCCTGTCAGAGCCACCCCCAGACCCACTGCCCCAGCCCAGGGAGCGCGAGCACCTTCCTGGGACTCGGTGACTGGAAGGACGGCTTTAGGTGGGCTTGCGGAGAGCATCCTAAGGATCCGCCTGCCGGCACCAGCTGCCAGCACAGGGATGGGGAACTGCTGGGTCCGCAAGCCCATGTGTATGATCAACGCCAACGTTAACCCTTTCAGGCATGAAGTTCCTGCCCAGCACTTCAAACCTCGGTGTTCCCGTGGACAGCTGCGTGACACCGGAGTTCCCTGACTGGCTGGGTAGCTTCCTTTAGTCCCTCTGGCTGTTCCCGCTTGTTCCATTACCGACACTGCCC
>NW_010281560.1:0-472 GCF_000690775.1 Eurypyga helias
CCAGCCACCAGAAAGACAAGAAGTCACAAGCCTAAAAGGTTGTATTTGCAACTGGATTTTTAGCAGGTTCAAAACATCTTCATGGGCTCTTTGGAACTGTCTGGCTTCCTGGGCCATGGATGCGGAGCCTAACATTACCTACAAAGGCTCAGGTGCCTCTCTGGCCAGGTCTGGTGCCTACAAGTTTGTCCAAGGTGATAACTGTAGCTGATCCCATGGCAGGAACCGTGTCACCAGCCTGCAGAAAAGCAGGGCAGAGCACGTGTTTCTGCCAGATCCTACATGGAGGTCCGTTTGTGTGATTTTGATGTGCTTCCCTGGCTTCTGCTGGGCTGGTTCCTAATGGCCAGACAATAGAGAGTCACAGCATCCACAGGAAATGCAGTGCTGGCCCCAGTGTTTCAAAGCTGCAGCTCTGCTCCCCTATGTGCTAGCACGTTCACTTACAATCCCAGTGGAAAGCGAGGTGGTT
>NW_010281561.1:0-476 GCF_000690775.1 Eurypyga helias
CCAATCCCTTAGAGGTATTTAACACAGGGAAAATGTAAATAATCTAATCGCACCAGGACTAAAGTGAAATATGTTTTCTATTGAAAAAAATTTTTGAATGTTTTAGAACGTTCATTTAGTAGGTAAGTGGTCCTGCTATACAAAATGCAGTTGACTCTAGCCAATTAAATTTAAGAAGTGTTACATTAAATTTAACAAGTAGCATAGCAAAATCCTTTTATCTTGAGTTGCTACATTGCAATTCTGTTACAGAAGCTACTTTGTGGTTTTAAAGAAACCTGAAAAACACCATCTTCTTAATTTGATAGCACAGAATGAGTTGCCTAAGTGTCATGTGCCAAGCAAATAATACATAAATACACAGTAACGATATTCTGGGACTTATCTAATAGAAATCCCATACAGCCTGAACTGAATGCAAAATGGTTGGTGTTTATAAGTCCACTTGGACAAATCTTGTTGGTACTTTTTTTTTT
>NW_010281562.1:0-483 GCF_000690775.1 Eurypyga helias
TAACCATTCTATGATTCTATATTACCGAATACACAACTAAGTTATAAACTGACAGCCTGGGTACATTCCAGCTATAACCGTACCCTAGATATGCCACAAACTGCATTTCTAACACAACTGCAGTTATTTTAGCACTGCTGGGAGGTGGGGGTATGGTTCTGGAATACCCATTGGTGAGGCTGCACTCACCAAATCAAGAACAATTGGCCCATCTTGCCTTTTTCCCCCCCGAAGATATTCTCCAGACTAGAGCATTACTCACCATCCTGTTCAAAGAGGGAACCTAAGAGAACACACTTCTTTGGCAACTTAAGACATTGAAAAAGCATTTAAGGAGCCTCCTGTATCACACCCATGACTATCAAAGGCCAAACTGCACCTTGCTAACCCAGCACCTAACTTCTTAAATTAATTTCATACATTTTTGATCGTTACATCTCTTTCTGACAGACTGTTCTAAAACTTAGAATCATAGAATGGTTT
>NW_010281563.1:0-482 GCF_000690775.1 Eurypyga helias
TTTTTTTTTTTCTCTGTCTTAATGTGCTCAAATTTCCATCTCCCAATAAATATTTCGGCTTCCAATATGACCCACCTACAGGCATTATCTCACTGAAAAGGCATGCCTAGTTCATGAGGTGATGTAACTCTTTCCAACACCTCTAAATTGACTGTATAAATATTGTTAGTATGGAGACCTGCGTGATTAAGGTGAAGAAATTTCTGCTTTCTCAATAGGTAGAGCATGAAACTCAGTTGGAACAGAGGTGGCAATTAACCAAGAAAGCTCAAAGGAGGGGCGGTGTTTGGTTTCGTAAAGCCTTTGGAAGGCATCAGGCAGGGGGAAAAAATAAGCTGGCACCCTCCATGCCAGGCAGTGAAACCCTCTCTTCCTCGTGAAATATTTTATCTTCCCCAGTCCAGAAGAGATTTCATGAGTTTTTATTGGTAAATCAACTTTTATTGCTGACTATTTGAGGTAATAGGAGAAAAGGGGGCTCT
>NW_010281564.1:0-482 GCF_000690775.1 Eurypyga helias
AAGTAGATATAGTTGCCATCTTTATTACAGTACAGATACATGAGGATGTGAGCTCCCCAAATAAAAATGTTTGTGACTTATTCATAATTTAATAGTAGCCAAATCAAGATAATCTCTGAACTAACTTCATTGGCACTCATATGAAGGAGGAAAAAATTTTACAAGATTCTCCACCAAGCAGATAAAATCCTCTCCAGGGGAACTCCTGCTCCCAGATGTGAAGGCAGACAAGAGACTGGAAGTGATAGTCACTAGAAGTGATCCATTGTCCAACTGGTTACAAGTTCTTCAAAACCATCTTGCGTCCCTCTTATGATCCATCCACAGCACACGCACTGGCTCATGGGCTGTTCAGTGAGCTGCCCATTACAGATGATGAGACATTGCCAGGACAGCTGTCCTCTGCCATCGCAGCAGCCCACAGAGACAGGCAAATCCAAAAGGAAAGCCAAAACAAGAAACCCCCCAGATGTCACTACTTC
>NW_010281565.1:0-481 GCF_000690775.1 Eurypyga helias
GCCACTGACTCCGTATATTGTGTATTCACTTTAAGAGTAATAGGAGTTTAACTCTTGCAGATAAGGTCGTTGGAAATGCATTCACTCTATTAACATGCAGTTCACTATTTACAGTGGGTAGTTTTTTATCTGGTGGTTTTTTTTCTGTACATGGATTCATGTGCATTGCAGATCTAGTACTGTTTTATTGAATGAAAATGTTCTAACACCCAAATGCAGTATCTAAAAAGTAAAATATCAGTCTCTAGTATAGCCTGTTCTAAACTGTGAAAAATATATATAAGCAAATGGCATGTGAACAAATTTTTCTGCAACAATACTGCTGTTCTCAGTTGTTTGAACCCTGGCTCTTCGTCAGTTTTATTTTTGTTTGCTCGGAACATGTTTTGACCACATGTGCTTTTGGGAAACCTTGAACAACGATATGTATGTGGCTGGGAATAGGATGAAGACTGGAAACTCACACAGTAGTGTGAATGTA
>NW_010281566.1:0-483 GCF_000690775.1 Eurypyga helias
TATGATTCTATGATTCTAAACTATCCTTTGGGGAGTACATGCAGCTTGACAAGATTTTGAATAAATACCAGGATGACACAAGAGCCTTAAGGAAGGGAAGAGAACACGTAGGGTCTACGGTGCACTGCAGTGTTAAGAGTCAGCTATGGTCCAGATAATCCACAAAGTAAAGGATTATATACCAACTGATTGGCTTGAAGTGTTAGCACTGTAATCAGCTGAATACAAGAACTACCTCTTATCACTATTTGGTGCCCAAGGAATTACATTCAAGAGTAGAGGACTTAAGCTGCTTTGAGACTTTGAATTTTTCAATCCCTTATGACAGCAACTAACACAGAGATCTGCCTGTGTGAAATCAGGTGTTTTGTTAAAACCTTTCACTTCTTAGCGGGAGGAAAATAGTATTGGATTTGCGTGGCAAGGTATTGGGAGCCGGCAGGGAGCTACAGGGATGATTTCTGTGAAAAGTTGCTAGAAGCC
>NW_010281567.1:0-483 GCF_000690775.1 Eurypyga helias
GCGACTGATGGACGGCTGCTTCCGCAGGGAAGTCTCCCTCTCCGAGCACGGCCCGATGCATCCAGGCCAGGCTGAGACAGGGTTCTGCACACCAGGAACCAAGCTCAGCTTATAAACGCGGTGGTACCCGCTCGTCCCCCCTCGGAGACCCAAACCCCACCCCACCCCAGTGTGGAGATTGAAACGCCCCTCCTGACCTGCCCCTATTCCATCATAATCCGTATCGGGCACTGGCCACGCCAGCCGCCTACGGAGAACGTGCCAGTTCTGTTTTCACACGCTTTTACCCCAAACCTGCCCTGACCCGACGTGCAATGTAGCATTTCCGGGACGTGGCCCCACACCAGTCTGACTGCGGCAGGAGTCCGTGCCGGAACCCCCCCATGGGGCAGGATTGGTCCCAGCTGCACACTGGGAACGCACCTGGAAAAACAAACAGGAACTTTTCGTCGCACAAGGAAGCAAAAGCGTTGGTTTCCTCCT
>NW_010281568.1:0-483 GCF_000690775.1 Eurypyga helias
ACCATTCTATGATTCTGTGATAATCATTAAAGGGATGAATGAAGAGAAAAAATTGCTAGCAAAATTTATTCAGTAACTAATGATTATACCCCTGTATAAGGGACCCTTCAGGAATCAGGCATCAGGAAGCACATTGTTCTTAAGATAACATGGGGTTTTTTAGGCTATAGTGTAGTCATCCTGCTACAGAATAAACAGCAAATTACCTAGTATTTCATGTAACATTTTAATCATAAATTGGTTTGTTCTCATATTGTTGAGGAGGGCTTTCATGGTGTTTGTAATACATTGCTATTTTTTTCCTTTAAAATCCTGGACATGGATTTTTCTTCTTCAGTGCAGTTCTAAGACTGCATTTTACTCCCCTTGATTTTGTCAGAGACCAATAGTGTGTGTTAAACATGTCAGAAGAACTCCGTAACCTTGAGATGACAAGAGGCAAACCGACATTTCATTCATTATTTTTCTGAACTAGAAAAAAGT
>NW_010281569.1:0-483 GCF_000690775.1 Eurypyga helias
AAGAAAAACATGCAAGAAAACAGCTGGTTGAAGGAAGAGCTTCCCATTGTTAAGCGTTCCTGCTGGCTCTTTAAAAACAAACAACCCACCGTAACATAGGATTGCTTTTCCCCGGATCTACCAGAAGATACACATTGCGCAAGAAAGCCCAAGAATTTTCAAAGACAAAGAAGTCAAACAATGTTTGAAGACAGTCACGCGTGCAGCAGCCTTGCTTCCTGCTGGAACGAGGTTTGGAGCCTGTGACGGACATGATCCCGGATCAGTAAGGCCACCGCGTACCGCACACAACAAACAAGACTTTCCTTGTTTGCCCTCCAAGGCTAATGCCAGGATGTTCACACGGCGCCAGCACGCTACCTCACCGCACACCCCATCGCCACTGCTCCCACGAAAAGAGGTTGCTCCCTCTCTGGGGCGACTGTATTCACACATCACTCCCTTAGGTGCAAGAAAGAAATCACAGAATTGTTTAGGTTGGGA
>NW_010281570.1:0-483 GCF_000690775.1 Eurypyga helias
ATATAAAGTGCTAATCCTTTTAGCTAGCCGTCTAACCATTGCTGTTTGAGACCTCAACAACCTCTTCCTTTGCAGTACCGTGTGCTGGCTATACTGAGGCACTTTTTCCCTTACAGTGTGGGCATTAGCTCCTTTGTAGGTAATGAGTCATATTCAACCTGATGTCCGTGGGCATTTCATCTTGCATTGCTTGCTGGAAGGCGACAGTAATGTCAGTCTTGTGCTCCTTTGCACTTTACATAAATTGGGATTTGCAACACAATCTGGTACTATCCCTAAAGTTAATATTGTGTATAATCAGGCAAGTGAGGTTTGAGTATTCCGCATGATTTTCACTGGAGCTGGGTGATTTACATTCATTGCATTTGGAAATTGCATTTTGCTGAAATACACAATTTATTCCACCTTAAACAGCTTATGAATGTCAGCTTGAATTTGCTGAAAACATTTACTTGGGTAAAAAAAAGAGGAAAAAAAGAAAAA
>NW_010281571.1:0-481 GCF_000690775.1 Eurypyga helias
TTTAGCTGAGCAGGCAGGCCTGCCTTCTGTCCAAAACATGCCCGCCATCAGTGCTGTTACTGGGAATCAGGTTTAGCGCTTCCCGTGAGAAATGGGAGGTCTCTGGAACAGCCAAATGGAAGGACAGCGATAGGCAGGATCTTATCATAAATGAGATGGCACCTTGAGCACCTCTGAGGAAGGACAGCTCTCTAAGCATGTGATCACTGCCAGAAGTCTGATGTCCTGATCTGCTGTTTCAGGCAATTCCGGCCCTTCCATCACCAGTTCAAAAGCTTTCCCGACCTGAACTTCCTGGCACCCAAAAGCTCCAGTCCCTTTGAGCCTCTGAAAAGCCTCTTGAATTCTTGCAGAGCCAGGTAGGTTCTAGCTCTTTCTGTGCAAGTGTTTAACACAGCTCTCCAGCTAACTGTTGCCCTGCTGGTTCCTGGGACCTAGAGGCCTACTTGCCTTCTGGATGTCGGAAAGGGAGCCCTGCTCG
>NW_010281572.1:0-483 GCF_000690775.1 Eurypyga helias
AAGTGGCTCAGTGGAGAACCAAATATGAGACGGACGCTATTCAGCGCACGGAAGAGCTGGAGGAGGCCAAGTACGTAAGAAATGTGGAGAAACGTGGCAGAGACTGAGAATGGAAAGTTGAGCAGACCACTGTGTTATTGTCAGGAAGAAGCCAATGTTCTGCTTCGGGGTTGGGTGCCAGGAAGAGAGAAAATATAACCGAGGGCAAGGATGCACTGGGGAAAAGCAGAAGCAGCAAAGCTCTTCAAACACAGAATAGCAGTGAGATGCTAGTGCGAAAGGCAGAGAGTACTGCAGACAAGGATTCAGACAGAAATGCGGTGGCTGGTTGGGAGAGCTCCTACACTTCTCTGCAAATGGGGGTCACACACTACCAAGTGGATATGTGTGCTTTAGTGAAAAACATACTGGGTGCACACCACAGGTTCCCATTTGCTAACACACCTGGAACTGTGCACACCACCTTCCAGGAAGAAGCTGGCA
>NW_010281573.1:0-481 GCF_000690775.1 Eurypyga helias
GCTCTGCCAGCCTTGGCTGCTGTGGGTACGGCCGATCCAGAAGGGCTGGAAAGCGTGATGGGATGGAGGGCCCTGCTCCTCAGGGATGTCCTGCAGGTTTCTGTGGGTCTGGCAGCCAGAGGGTGTCTGGGCCCCGCACCTCACAGGGAACAAGCCCTCAGGGCTGTGGGGACGGTACCTGTCACATGTGGGAGAGATCTTCAGCAAGCTCCTGACCACTTCCCTGGGGCACCACGTAGTCAGTTGGAGAAGGAGTGAGTCCAGGCTGTACCGGGCTGATTCAGTGCGGATGCACTCCATGTTTCTGTGGATGTACCTCATGATCTGTGGCACCTGGAGGGGACACAGGGGAGGATGGTACTGCCACTGCCAACTGCTGTCCTTCCCATCCCTCTCTGCTGCCCTGGGATGGCTTCAGGTGCCCGAGAGAACTGGCTTAGGGGGGGAGGGAAGAACAGGGCCGGACAGGGCTCATGGGCAG
>NW_010281574.1:0-483 GCF_000690775.1 Eurypyga helias
ATATATAATTAATAATTAATATAACACTGTCATTAAACACTTTTAGAGTTATTGGTTAGAGTTATTTTGGGAATTGTTCCCCTTCTTAAAAAAGGCTGGCTGCTCCCCCTTTTCTACCATTTTTGTATTGCCTCCTACCAAATGCAGTAAGTTTCTCCAATTTTCAAAGCAAATTAGAAGGCATGAAAACTGCATTTCTTATGAGAACACTGCATATTACAGCACAAAATAAGGAAAAAATAATATTCAGTATTCTCTAAATGATGGAGAGAAGAACACTAACATGTCTGACAATCTACACTTTCCTTCAGTTTTACAAGTGGTCACTTACAAATTAAGAAAAGTCATACACCACATGTAAATAATAATCTGCATTAATTCATGATTCACAAGAGACCTTTAATGCTATTTACGTTTGCTCTCCCCTTGCCACCAATTCAAACTGTTCCCTGTATCCTGCAAACACCATGGAAAAAAAAAAAC
>NW_010281575.1:0-483 GCF_000690775.1 Eurypyga helias
CAGTGTAGGGGACAGTGTCAGGTGTCCTACACAGACAATAACAATATCATGGAGGAGAGAGGTTGAAGTAAGTACTGTACAAGGACATTGGGGCTCATCAGCAATAAGCATCTTTTGTTGCCATTTAGATATTCTGATCCCAAGAAAGCTGGAAATAGACATTTTAAAATTATTTTTTCAGAAAATGTACAAAGATGAAGCAGAGAAGATGCTGTGTAACTATTCTGCTGTCCCAGACACTCCAGAGATGGAGAGGATAAAAAGTACTCAGAAAAACATCAGTTCTGTGAGTAATAGTTCTCTCTGCTTGCAACTTTTCAGATATTTTTCAGTTTAAATAGGCTCTCTTGAGCCACAGCATGAAATGAGGAAGTTATGAGTAAATGTCCTTTGAACTATTTGCATAATTTTCCTGGCAAAAGCTGTATCACTCATTTCTTTTCGTAAGAAAAAAACCCGGTGTCCCTCTCCTCCACCTGGCCG
>NW_010281576.1:0-483 GCF_000690775.1 Eurypyga helias
TATGATTCCATAAATATAAAATAAGGGAAGATGCTGAAACAGGGAATATGTTAGAAACATAGTGTATTTTCCTTCTCTTTATTCTTCCATTCGCTAACTGAATACTGTTGAATAAATAAGTTGAATGGAGCAGGAATAGTGTCATTTTCATGCAAAATTGAGTCTCTTTTTTGTTTTCCCTCAGTTTCATCACTAATCAATAGGCACTCCAGTCAACTGAAAAGCATTGTTGAAATTCATTTATGGAATTTTCTCCCAAATAATTTTAAATGGTAATGCTTGCATATGTGAAGCTTTTTTCACAGAGGGAGACTTAAGACAGCTCGTCATTTTACGCTGAAGAATTTATATTGTGAAGTGACTTTTGGTAGACTTGTGTTAAAATAATGAATCCTCTTGCATGGCAACAGGGCATTCAAGCTTTGCATGTCGGACATGGTATTATTAAAGATCAGAAAAGCAATTTATTTTCTAAAAAAAAAA
>NW_010281577.1:0-484 GCF_000690775.1 Eurypyga helias
TTCATGTTTTACTTTCGTCACAAGCAGTTAATGATCTCTAGAAAGTTAACTTACTGCCTCTGACTTCTATTTCTGGGTGGAGTTTTTTTGAGATTTGATGGCATTTTAATTAATCTACAAGGATAACATTACTAAATTTAAATTGGGTTTTTTCCCTATTCTTTCCATCGGCTGCCAGCTATGTCAGCCATTCCTCTTGCCACAGCCACATTAACGAGAGCTCCAGTTCTCTGAGCACTGGAAGAAAAATCCTTCTCCAGCCATAAAGTACCTTTCCCATAACTTCGAAATGACCACTGCTAGCTTCACCCCTTCCTGGATCCCAAGTGCAAGCTTTCCAAAAATCACACTCTCCTCTGGCATCAGAGGGAGCTGGCGTTTTTAGATGGGGTGAGGGACTCCCGTCTGTGCCCTCTTCCCACATGGCAGAAAGAGATATAGGTTCAGCTTCCTCCACTCCTGGATCATGAGGAGGGGGTTACCC
>NW_010281578.1:0-483 GCF_000690775.1 Eurypyga helias
CAGCAGGAACTAAAGCTTTGATGAATGTCTCAGTCTAGCCAGAGATTGAATTGGAAAAGTTTTGATTTTTCCCTGCCAAGGTTCTCAACAGTGGATATTTATGAAAAATGTGGATATGGATTTGGAACTATCAGCTGAACATCACTTAAAACTTTAGATCATCTCAAAAGGCCATCAGAATGTGTGCACTTGTTGCTGGAAATGTGTGGTGATGAAATTCCTTTAAAAATACAACAGCAAAAAGTGGTCTTGATAATTTTTAATAAAATAAAAGCATTACTTTCCATTACCTTAACACCCCAGAATTCCTGTCTTCACTCTGAAAAGTCTTTGCAAGCAAATCGCTGTGCAGACATTCAAATTTTTTCCAGCTGAGATTAATTCAGCATTTCTGTTCTAAATTGCGATCTTCAGTGATAACCAATGCTAGTAAGTCATTCTTATATAAGTGTGTATAAGACTGAGTCTAGAGGAGGCCACAAA
>NW_010281579.1:0-476 GCF_000690775.1 Eurypyga helias
ATTTTCTCCACTTAGCTGAAATGGAGCAAGAAGAACAGGATAATTCTCTTGCTTCACTTGTTGAAAAATTAAAGAAAACATCATCTGATTTGGAGAAACAAAACCAAATTACTTCAATGAAAATCAGAGAATTTGAAACTGTCAGAGCCCAGTAAGTTTTTAGGCTTGATTGGATTGGATCATTTACATATTGCTGCAACACGACTGGTCTATCAACTTAAACATGCTTTTCCTGCATTTAACGCTTGGCTGAAAAAACTAACTCAAAAGGGTTACTAGAGTTGGTAACTGTAAATTATTTATAAACCGTAGCCCTTCATCGGGGCTACTTTTAAGAACCTGTGGCTTGGAAAAATGCCTTTCAGTTGCTAACTTGTGTGCCATTCAGTGAAAAAGAAAGCACTCAAGGAGTCCTGGTATGAGAGCTGTCTTTAAGCTAGTGTGGTACTTGCTGGTATGTGTCTTGGCATTTTTTT
>NW_010281580.1:0-480 GCF_000690775.1 Eurypyga helias
GAGGTCACAGGGGATGCTGGACAGGGTCATGGAGGGCTCTTGGGGCCCTCAGGGCCTCCAATTCCTCCAACCAAGCCATCTTCATGGTTTGGTGATGTGCTCTGGCCTGCTAGAGGGGTTCTTCTTATGGGTCCTGCTCCAAAATCCAGCTATTTCCTTCTCTCTGTTCCAAAACAAGGACCCTCACAAGGCTGAGCAAAATCAAGAGGCTGAGCCCAACCACGCCACCCACCCTGGGCTTCCCTGCATCTAGATGGTGCTGCCAGGGAAGGATTTCTCTGCAGGGACCTTGGCCAGACAGGGAGGTGGCAGTGGGGCCTTGGGGATGCTGGATGATGGATGAGGAGCCCTGGGGACATCTCAGGTTGCCTGGACCCCCAGGGCCTTCCCACAACATCACTCAGCCCCCCGTGGAACCATTTGTTGTATTTTAAACTGAATTGCCACAAACTTCTTGTATCACACACTTATGATGCTAGA
>NW_010281581.1:0-482 GCF_000690775.1 Eurypyga helias
GATGAAAATGGAAGGCCAGAAAAACATGTGGTTTCTCCTCTGTTGAGCAGTGTTTTGTCCCTGTCCGTTCACGGGGTCACCAGGAGCAGTGCAGGTGGAGGTGCTCGCCTGGAAGCAGCCTGAGACCCTCCTGGGACAGGGAGCAAGCACGTCTTGCATTAAGCAAACCCTAGATAGCAACTTTGCAGTAAGTGGTTAGCTGAGATACAGTTATGGAGTAGGTTTGTTTATTCGTTTATTTGGGTAGATAATCTTCAGTGGACAATTATCCAAAGGTTTACTCTAGACGCTGGAATTTCTTGACTTACTATGTTATTTTCACTTGTAACTATCAAAGCTCAAGTATTATTCTCTTTCCTTTCTGTTGCTCTGGTGACTTAATCAGAGAGGGAGGTGATGAGTGGAACAGGCCACAGAAAGTAAAACTTTGTTCTCTCCTACTCAAAACTTCACGTATGTTAAGTGAGATCTGGTTCACTGTA
>NW_010281582.1:0-476 GCF_000690775.1 Eurypyga helias
TCTCCCAGCCCGCAAGCGCAGGGGAGCGCTTCCGGGGCTGCCAGGCGCGAGCGAGGGGCGGGGGGCGACAAGAGGCGATCGTCCGGGTACCGCCCAACGCCGCTTGACCCCAGGCTCCACCCGCTTCATCCCTGACCCGGGACGCTGAGGACAAATTTGAAGGAAAATACATTTTCCATAAACAGTTCATAAAGTCCATAAAGTCCAGAAACAGGGCTTTGTACTAGGTATTATGACAGCCGTTTAGCCTCATGTGTAAGGCCGTGAGTGGTTTATCAACTGATCTGACTGCACTTCAGAAGTTTAACATTTGCCTCAGCAAGCAAGAGATCAGCAGTTTGGTGAATTACCCTAAGTTTTTGATTAGGCTCCTAAGTTACAAATTTTAGTATTATTTCTCTAGGTTCTTGGGGGTTTTTCTTATTTGAAGCCTGAAGGCAGGTACTTATTGTAGAATTTGGGTTGGAAGGGACCTT
>NW_010281583.1:0-484 GCF_000690775.1 Eurypyga helias
TCATTCCGCGTAGGAAATGCTGCCGTGGAGGTTGTGTGGGAAACGTTATGTTCCAGTGTTGTGACAACAGCACGGCAGATCTCGGCGCCACCTGGTTATCCAAGGGCAGAAAGGGAAGTGGAGTCGCCCCCGTCGCCCCGGGTCACAGACATCCTCCTGCAGCCGTATACTCACAGGCATTAAACCCTGTCCTGGGGTAGCCGGTCCTGTAGTCAGGCACCAGGCTGTGTCTCCAGACGGTCTGTCCAGCAGGCAGATCACTGCATCCCATTGGGATTCCTCTCGGAGAGGACACGGGACACCGGCTCTTGCGTCCCCTCCATGCCCTCTGGGTCCTTCCGAGGTTGGGGAAGCTCTGCTGCCTGGGGTCTGCCTTGTCATACCCGTTAGGATCTTCTGCCTCTCCACTCTGTTGCTCGGTGAGTTGTTTGGATTTACTCACCGTCCCGCTCTCTTCCTGCCACCCGTTAGTGGAAGGTGGCAT
>NW_010281584.1:0-484 GCF_000690775.1 Eurypyga helias
AACCCCGTAGTAACCCCGTAGTAACTTTTCCCTCTTCCCTCCAGTTCAGCTCTGGAGCACTTCCAACTACCACTGGTACCTTAAACAATCCCTACGTTTCGGCCCTTCGGAATCGCAGCTTCCGACGGCGTTGCTTTGGGATCGTCGCCTGCCGGGGCGCTTACACATCCTCCGTCGCCCTTGGGATTATCTCCGTTACGATTGGCTCTGGGAAACGGATCGCGGCGGCGGCGCCGACGGGGAACAGGCGGCGAACGTGGCCGTCGTCGACGGAGGTGGGATGTTACTACACCTTTACACCCCGCCCCCCGGCATCCCGTTCTCATTCCCGACGTTCCCGTTTTCCCGTAGATCGAGTCCTTCTCACGCCCTTCCACCGCCTCGTTGTACCTCCGCCCATGTGTAGCTACAGCCTCCGCCTCCCCCGTCCCGTAAATCAGGTGACGTTCCACACCCATCCCAAACGGAGCGGAGACGTGGCCGT
>NW_010281585.1:0-484 GCF_000690775.1 Eurypyga helias
CAAGTCCTTCTCCTCGGAGCTGGAGAGTGTGACAGTGACTTTTTCAAAGCTGTTCCTTTTCTGAAAAAGGCCATTTTAGTCAGGTATTGCACAACTGCCACTCTTCCAAAAGAAAACTTGAAAAACTCCAAGGGCCTAGCAACAACAGAACAGGCGAAGCTGAGCCTCTAAAACTGTGCATTGGGATCAATTGGTTTTAAAAAAATAGACCAAAGCCCTGTTAAAAATCTGTCACCTCGAAATCAACGCATGCATGATGGAGCACATAGCGCACTGTCTGTTTCGAAGGGACTAACCGTGTCTGTCTGCTGTCTTCTGCGCCGTCCGGGTTTTGCAGTACCAGGGTTTTGCATCAGTAGTTTGTAAACCATTACGTAAACATGTTAAATAGCCGCGCTTCGCCATCTGCGACTCGGTTCATACTTGCAAACGGTCAAGCGGGAGCCCGAGGCCACGTTCCCTTCCCCACCCCGCCCCGTGCCCC
>NW_010281586.1:0-483 GCF_000690775.1 Eurypyga helias
ATCATCAGAGAGCTGTTCAGTGTTAGTTTACAGAGGGAAGCTGTTGGATGTATGCACAAAGGGATTTGGATGCTTTAGGGCCATATCTAAGAGCAGTTTTTGCCAAGCTCGCAGGCCCTTCAGAGCCTCTCTGTGCCTGTATTTGTGCTGTTGAGCTTTCTGAATTTTCCAGGTCCTGGCATGACTGAGCTTGGGTGAAGCCTTGACTTGTGCCTACAGATACTTTGGCTGTGTGGCTCTAGTCTGTATTGTGAGCCAGGTAGTGTTCAGAGGTTAATACTGCTGCCCTAAAGAGGTGAAGGTGCTTCTCCTTACTTCTAATATGGCTCATGGCCAAAAACACTCACCTGGGAGCAGAGCAATCCTGTGCAGACCCTTCTTGTCTGGCTAGCCTGAAGCAAGAAGTCTACATTAGCTGCCATACCATGAAACAAATCTTTTTCCTTTGCTTTGAAAATGATCCTGGTCTCTAATATTTTTTTT
>NW_010281587.1:0-484 GCF_000690775.1 Eurypyga helias
TTATAAAAGACTAAGCATACCTCTGCTGTTCTAGAAATGCAAAGAAAACAGATAACTAATTAAAGCAGTATAGCATTAAACAAGTCTTCATTAAAGACTTAAACGTCTAATAGGTATTTTTAGTTTTTAAATTAAGAAATCAATATCAAATGCCTTTAATAGACAAGAAGGCCTGAATAGCCTGATGAGTTCTTTGTCATGGACACACAGGCCAATAAATGGCTTTCAGTGTGCATGTGTCTGACTCTGTAAATTAGCACTATGATTCCTAACTGCAAATCCATGCTTTTGTTTCAATACTTCACTGCACAGTGTCATACCTATTGAGTCTACTTTGTCTGCAAAAACATGAAAGAGCAGGTGGAAAGGTTTGTCTGTGATAAATACATCACTGATTGTAGAGCCTCTGTTCTAATTCATTGTAGTAATATGCTAACCACCAGGTATACTCGGAAGTATAGGAGTGGAGTGGAGTGGAGTGGAG
>NW_010281588.1:0-484 GCF_000690775.1 Eurypyga helias
CATTTATACAACTGCTTCACGTTTCTTTTCATAGCCAGAAGGCGGCCAACCTCCCACGCCAGTAGCGTGCAGGTTTTATTCCCCCAAATGGCGAGAAACAGCTCCTCAGAACAAATCCAAACCACCCCTGCTTTTGACTGTGCAAAAGTCATAGTATTGTAGCTGTATTTTTAATCAAAACCACAATAATTTTCAGGAATCTTAAAATACCTTCTGAACCGGACTCGCACTATTCCCCGGATTCATGGCTCTGCACAAAGAACACAGGATGGATCCGGCACTGCCGGGCCACTTGCGCTAAAGTTACCATTGGCCCTTGCTCTAAAACATGAACCAAAAAACTCTACCCAGGCCGCAGGCGACTCCATGGAAACAGTCAAAAGGGGACAGAAGCTTTATTGTTATCCGCAGCAAAGCCGAGAGCTTTGCTAAACCAACATTCTAGTATTCTGTGGCTACAGTACCATCTCCCTTTTTCACACCG
>NW_010281589.1:0-483 GCF_000690775.1 Eurypyga helias
AAGTGGAGATGCCTCTGGTTGGGATACAGCACATCTTTAATAAGGCAAAAGAGTGAAAAGGCAGAAGCGCCAAGCACAAGGGATCCAGTCCGAGGACCAAGTAGGGTGTCCATCAGCTGAGGTCCCTTGTGTGCAGCAGATTTCACAAGAGATCCAAGGTCTTCCTGCTCCGCAGTGGGAGCGGCACAGCAGATGCCCCTGCTGGTGTTTGTCTTGTGAGAAGGTTTTTGAGCAGAGAGCACTGGGCATAGCAGAAGGAGTGATGCAAAAAAGAAAGTAGGAGTAGAGGAGGAGGCACATGGTCTGTGTTTCCAGGAAGCTGGTGCTGGCTCCTTCCCCTGGTGCTTCCTGGCTTGGTACCTTGAGAGGAAGAGCCATGGAGTGTACGTCCACCAGCCAGCAAGGGCTCAGAGATGCATCCTCATTCCATGCCAAGTCTTCCAGGGTGTGGGTGTTTGGTGTCAGGAGTGGTGTGGAGGGCCC
>NW_010281590.1:0-485 GCF_000690775.1 Eurypyga helias
CCCATCTCCTCCTTCTCTTTCCATTTTCTTTTCCTCTCTCCCCTCTTCCTTATTTCTTCCTTCCTTTCTTGCTCGGTTTATTCACCCATAAATTCCCTTTTCTCGTCCTCTCCTTCTTCCTCCGTTCTTTCGTTTTTCTTTCCTCATTTATCTTCCCTCTTTTTCTTCTCCTTCTAATATCCTCTTTTTCCTCCTTCTCTTCTTCCTTTCCATTCCTTCTTCTCTTTTTCATCCTTTCCGTTCTTGCCCTGCCGCTCCTGATTCTTTACTCCCCATTCCTTTCCCTTTCCATCCTTCTTTCTTCTGGACCCCGCTGCCAGCTCACCAGTCGCCTACGGCCTCGCGGCGGCGACCATCAAACACAGAGCCATCAGCGCTAATTACGGGCATCAGCGCCGGAGTGCGGTAATCCGACAAAGAGTTAGGGCAGTTAGGGACCTCCTCCATTAAGCGCCTAGAGGTCTTCGTGCTGGTAATCTCGTCCA
>NW_010281591.1:0-476 GCF_000690775.1 Eurypyga helias
AAAAAGCAGAAAGAGTTTAGGTATGAGAGTTATTAACTGTGTCTGCGTAAACACAGTAACTGGACAAACAACCGGTCAACCATACACCCAGTTAGCTGCAACATACTGTTACCAAGCCTTAGCACAGATCAGATGGGTAGTGCAAATACAGGGACGGAGCCAGGCCTTTGTTGTTAGAGCACATGCCTTTTTTCACTGCACAAGTTTCAACGAACTGTGCATGATAATGTTTCTACTGAGAAAGTTAAACCATGAGGATTTTTTAAATAAGGTCATTCTTAATGAACAAAAAAGAAATTTATAACCTGTAAGAATAAAAATCAAGCCATCTCCATGAACGATCATAAAGCTGAAAAGGTCTTGATTTCACCACACACAGAAGCTGAAATACAAACGTAAATGTATTCTCAAGTTTTTAGTCATTGTTTTCCAGGCTAATTAATTTCTGGTTAAATGTGATTCTATAACAGCCGGTT
>NW_010281592.1:0-482 GCF_000690775.1 Eurypyga helias
GGCCTTCTAGAGAGACTGTGTGACCTCCTGGACAGCACCTGCACACCGTCTTCACGAGACTCCATTCCCTCTGGAACCTTTAGCCTAGGCAAAATGCCAATAAATCTTTGTTTCAAAGTGGCCTGTAAATATGCTGAGAGGAGATGGGGGCTTGGCATTAACTGTCTTATGATATGACCACAGCAGGGTGGAAAGAAGGTGCATAGCTTACCCCAGGCTGCAGAGAGCCAGGAGGCAGGTGGCCACAGCAGCTTTACCCATCCGATAAACAAGTATCATCCTTGCTTTCTCATTCTTTATAGAAAGAGATATTTGACTGGGCTGACTTTAATGCAGTAAATGGAACTCCATAGGTTTGGCTTAAGTTTATCAGCAAACAGCAAATTAATCTCAAAACGTGGTAAAAGATTCCCCTGTTATCATTGTCACCTGCACAGAGGTTACAAGAGAAGGATATAATTATTTTTGTATTCTCTATCACA
>NW_010281593.1:0-485 GCF_000690775.1 Eurypyga helias
AAACCATTATACGATTCTATGATTCACTAACACTGCTGAACGACATTAAGAGAAGCAGTCCCACCCATTGCTATATATTCTTACTACTTCTCTTGTTACAAAAGCACACAAGCACAATCATTTATTTTTGGGCAAACAACCTGATCCAAGTTATCCTGCAGTTGCACTTTTACGAGACTCAGTCCAAGGGAGGGAAGTGGCCAGGGACAAAACCACCCCCTTTGGCAAGAACGTGCATTTCAACTGGATGACGTGTCCAGTGACATTGCCCAGCACTGAGCAGCGAGCTGTTCACTTCTCCAGACAAGCCCCCAAGTCACAGCCAGTGCTGCCAGAACAAGCCCCAGCTCTTGCTCACTCTGAGACTCAAACCTATTACTAGTATGTTGGTACAAGAAGCTTCGTTCGGGTGTTTAATGGAGATAATTTTGGCTACATTTTCAGTTCAGGTACAAGATACAGGTGTTATGGGCTGTAGTTTTTAA
>NW_010281594.1:0-485 GCF_000690775.1 Eurypyga helias
GCCGGGCCGTACACCCCAAAACCTGCCAGGCTGTCCTCTGCCAGGCTGTCCTTCGCCCGGCTCCGCTCGCTCCGTGACCCTCACGGGGGGGGGCAGACACCTCACCTCAGCCCCACTGGGGAGCAGTGTCCCCACTGCGCGTCCCCCCTTCATCCCAGCTACCCTAATCACCCCCAACCCGGCCAATACCCACCGAAACCGCTTCAGAAAGGGCACCCTCCTCCCTGCCTGCTCCCCTCCTGCATCCCTGCATCTGGAAAACCGGCTACGGTCAAGAGCTGACGGAGATGCCCTGGATCAGCCCCGGACCATGTGCCGAGGAGCCCTGCCAGATATCTGGGAGAACCACGCTCGGTCCCACCGAGTCGCTGCATGGCCAGAGGTACCATGCTCCCACGTCCTCACTCCAGCACTTCTAAGGAGAGGCCATGCCGGCTGCTCTGCCAGGGGAATCCCAGACCCATTTGGGTTGGAAGGGACCTTAA
>NW_010281595.1:0-485 GCF_000690775.1 Eurypyga helias
AGTGCCTCACCACCCTCTCTGTAGGTTGGGGTAGTCTTCCACTTCCAGCGCAATGTCTCAGTCTTGCTTCCTCTTTATCTACCAAGAGTCTGAAGATTGGCTGGAAGAAATGAGCACAGCTCCAGGAACCTGGGCTAGGAAGGACAAAATAGAAAAAACTGAGCCCATGTGCTCCAGCTGACATGGAGAAGCTGGCTCAGGAGTTTCCACCGAGCTTACTGCTTGAATCCTGTGTGTATGGCAGCATGCATTCGCCAAGCTCGGCTGGCTGCTGGGAAGCCCACTCAGCTGCAGAGGTGCACTGGGGCTGATGGAGAGCACAGTGCAGGCGTCAGCTCCTGCTCTCCTTCTGGATCAGAGGTGGCTGGGCAGCAAGTAATCTGCTACTTCGTTGTCCCTTGTCCCTTCCCTGCTGCCTGGGAGCTGGAGGTGTCCTTTGACCCAGTTTAAATGCATTCATTCCCCTTCTGTTTAGCTGAGCTCTC
>NW_010281596.1:0-485 GCF_000690775.1 Eurypyga helias
GCACATCTATTTCTTCTAAAATGACATAGTTCTTAGGTGGAGAAAAAGGCATTTGATAGCATCTCCCCAGGTGATGTTTCGCCTCAGCTGAGCCGATGAGTTCCTGTACTAGACAGAAGCGAAATAAATTAATAGGTGGCTTCAGTAACATATTTATGTTTTCCTAGCTGCAGTCCCTGTGACACGATGAGCCCTCATGTCCTGACCTGAAAGCAGCGACAGCGAACGCCTCAAGCGAATCCCGCAAGGAAGCGCTTCCATATCCCAACTCAAACGCTCCACGAGCTACAGGCGCAGGACCCCGGGCACTGCCAAAAGGTCTGGCAAACAAATCTCAGGCTCCGGCCTGCAGCGAGTACGTCACGGAGCAGGAATCAGCCCGGGACCCGAGGGGATGGGCGAGCGGTGTCACACGCGGGAGGGCTGTGCGGAGGCAGGGGGCTGGCAGCGGTACCTCCCTGGTGCAAGCCAGCCACGGCAGCTTC
>NW_010281597.1:0-485 GCF_000690775.1 Eurypyga helias
TAGAGGCTTCACTCAGGACAGAAAGGTTGCTTTATGGTACAAGTCATTCTACACTAGTAGGTACTAGCTCTTTAAATTTTAATTTCTACAGTTTTTAGCAATTAACACCTCATGGCCCAATTTTACAATGCTTGAGCATCTCTCTCCTGGGGAAGGTATTCCCTTGGCAGTAGCCTCTGTATGTCAAGTGACAATCTCAGCCTCACAAGTTACCAGCCCACGTGGTCCTGCTTGCTTCTTCTGGAGTTCCTGGGCTTCAGCCTCTTTTATCCCAAAGCAGGGCAGATCCACCATCTCCTTCATCCTACCCCTTCCTCCTTCCTGCTGCTGTGATAGTCTTTCACCAACTAATTAAGCTTTGGGATTTTTTTAACCCTGCCCTCCCTAGAGATGAAAGACCAGCCTAAGCACATGCTTTTTTCCAGTTTAAGCCTGGCACAAATGCTAACCAACCAAGCACGCAGTCCCACACACCCACACAAGGA
>NW_010281598.1:0-486 GCF_000690775.1 Eurypyga helias
GGTCTTTTCCAACCCAAACTATTTTGTGATTTTTGTAGGATGATTGAAAACTGTTGTGGTTATTTTTTATCTTCTTAATAAAAAAATAGTATGTTATTTTTATTACACTTTGACAATGTTGTATGCTGCAGTCTGTACACCGAAGTGGAAGTACAAGTTTCCGGCCATCAACCGTTTGCTTTGTCCAGGAATTAGACGCTGCAGCAAAAAACCCCTTGTGTGTTTTGTATAAATACTGAGGTTTTTACACAGGCAATGGAATTACTGCTGCAACATCTGCAGGACGCCTCCCTGTTTTATAAAGTCCGTCCACCTGCGTCCTGCACGCTAAAAAAAAAGAAGAGGCACTCTTTTAATCGGCTGACAGCAGCCGAGAACTCACGGCACCTCAAGCCGGGGACGGCGCCGGCGGGAAGGCTACGCCCCCACCGGGGAGGCCGCGCCCCGCGCCTGCGCACCGCCCCAACCTGGGAACAATTTAACGCC
>NW_010281599.1:0-480 GCF_000690775.1 Eurypyga helias
TTTTTATCCTAAGCCCTGGAGAATATCCTACCAGTATTACTCCCAGCAGAGCTGGTAGATAGTTTGCATTGATAGAGGCAGAAACCCACCAACAAAATCAAAGCAAAGAGGCTAGGGGATTGGCAACTGCATCCCCTTTTTGTTGTCTGTCTTCCATTGTCTCCTTCTTTGGTGATTGAGGAGCCTTATTTAGAGGATATGTTGGTCTGTGTATGCTGACTCACCACTCCAGACAAATGGAAGGGGCCTGTGGCCATGGATTCACTGAATTTCCTCACATCCAGAGGGGGAACCTGCTCCATAAAGAAGTGGCCTTGTTGGGTTTTTCAGGTGTCTAGGAACTACAGACACTCTTCCTGAGCATCTTATTCTAAGGAAAAAAACCTCCAGGTTTTCACCAATAGAGGCAATACTGTATGCAAGTCATAAGGTGTGGGGCAGCTTTTTAGAGACTCGTGCGATCTCCTTAGATCTGTGGCA
>NW_010281600.1:0-486 GCF_000690775.1 Eurypyga helias
AAAAAAAAGAAAAGAAAAAAGAAATGTCGAGTTTTGAGGAAGTCTTTACGGAAAAGCCAAACCAATGACCTAATGTTAACAGGAGAAACAGCAAAAAAACAGCCCTTACTGCCCCAGGATCCCTGCTTCCTGCGTGGGACAAGCGCACAGGACTGTGCCTCAAGACATGGCTGTACAGTTCACCAGTGTATTGTAAAGCCAAAAGGAACCAGCAAGCTGCAGGCATTGCTCCTGCATGACAGACGGATCAAAACTCTTCATCGCTGAGGAGGGAAAAGCAACAGCACCAGAAAGAAACACGACCTCCAGCCTTGCAAGTTGCTGGCCGCTTTTACCTCCCGCTAAGGCTAACAGCGTGTAATACCATAAGGGATCAGACAAAAATTCACTGCTCTTCTGTCCAGTCACAAGACAGCAAGCTCCAAGAGCAGCTAAGAACTCCCACTGGGTTTTTTCCACATTTATCCCTGTCGTGGTTTAACTCCG
>NW_010281601.1:0-484 GCF_000690775.1 Eurypyga helias
CCCCCTCTTGCAAATGGTGAGGTTCATCTTTTACAGAGAGGGCCGGACAGTCCCACTTCACAGAGGCAATGAAACACTGGCCAGCTAATCACCTGAGGCAGAGCCGGGAAAAGGAGCAGGAACTCCCCTATGGAAAGAATGTGTGTGCAAGGTGCAAGCATGCTCTCTCAGCAGCCCCTGTTGGGAGAATGACTATGTCCCAAACAGATTGCTGACGGAGAACATTTTATAACTTTCCCTCATTTTTAACAAGTCGGAGTCTTCTGCATCACTCCCAGTTTTGCAGGGAATTTTCTAATCATTGGAGCGTCATTAGATACCTGTCAGCAGCTGACTTCAAGCTGCATTAATCTGAGACTACTCCTCCTTCTGGGAACGTGTTAGGTGAAAAGACTACAGTAGATTCTAATTCTTAATTCTTTTTCATTAAAATATTGATGTATCTATGCATAGTTAACTATAGGCACAGATCGTCCATCATATA
>NW_010281602.1:0-486 GCF_000690775.1 Eurypyga helias
CAAGACCTCTTAGCCAAACTAAAACCCAAAACTAAAATGCTTAGGCAGTGGAGACAGGGATACGCATCCTGGGAAGATTATAAGGTTACGGCCCAGGATTGCAGTGAGGAGATGAGCAAGGTACATTTGGAGCTGAACTTGGCTAGGGATGTAAAAAATAACAAGAAGTGTTTCTTCAGGTACAGAGGACAACAAAGGAAGATGAAAGAGACTGTACCCCCCCTAAGAGTGAAACAGGAGACATGGCTACAACCGACATGGAGAAGGCTGATGTACTCATCAACTTTTTTTCCTCTTTTTCTCTAGCCACGCTGCCCAATTCACTGAATCCAAAGCCAGGGGCTGGGAGAATGAAGTGTTGCCCACCACAGGAGAAGATCAGGTTTGAGCACGTCTAAGGAACCTAGAGGTGCCCAGGTCGATGGGATCTGACAAGATGCATCTGCCGATCCTGAGGGAAATGGCAGGTGAAGTTGCTAAGCCACT
>NW_010281603.1:0-486 GCF_000690775.1 Eurypyga helias
GGCATTCCTAGCTAATCAAACCCAGCTTGGCAAACGCTTGCCAAATCCCACTGATACTCCCTGGAATCAGAGGGACAAGATTATGATTCATGAGTGCATTAAGCACAGAATTAATAGGATGCAGTCAGTTTGAACCACATCCCAAGCAACACAGGCAGCACTCAAAGGCAACCAGGGACTTTGACTGGGATTTACTAGCAGCCAATAGTTTTGCAGAGCATCCTGCCAGAGGAGTCTGCAATAAGGACATTTCAAAGACTGGTCCTCCTGCTCCAGTTTGCACTGCTTCTGTGTGCTGAAAGCCTAGACAGACCAGACGTGTGGACTTAGCATACAACGGTAAAATTCATTTCCAAAGAAGCAACCACAGTAAGAAGCTGTTTTCAGCAAACTCAGCAAGCAGCCTGTTTCACAGGATTCAAAGCAGGATGCTGGTAGCAGAGCACTGCACACAGCAAGGCTTACCTTATGATTTCAGCATACTCC
>NW_010281604.1:0-486 GCF_000690775.1 Eurypyga helias
ATGATTCTATGATTCTATGCATTACAGTTGCAAGGTCAAAGCCAGTTAAGCAAAGAGTTCAAAACAATAATAAAAAGAAACCTATGAACAAAAAGCCTCTGTGTTAGGATTTCCCTATCTAACCTAAACCTAGGTCAATCACAATGTTACGTTTTTGGCAAAACCAGACTGCCATCTTAAAAAGTATTAACTGATTAGTGCCACTTCTGGTTTGTGGTGGTAAACAGATTTCCATCTAGCTCAGAGGAACTGCAGCCAGATACTGCTGAAAGCAATGGCACACTTTCTAGTGTGAGAGAAATCACTCCTGCCCAGAGGTGCAATTGCTGCATAGTAGGGTGAATTTTACTGAACAGTATTAGGACTTGTAAAGCAAATATTCCCTTCCTTAGGAGAAGGGGCTGTGCAATTTCAAGGTTGAATGCCTTTAAGGCTCAGTAAGGACCATTTATTGGCAAAAGAGAGACAATGATAAAATAATATTTA
>NW_010281605.1:0-482 GCF_000690775.1 Eurypyga helias
TGATTCTGATTCAACATTTACAACCTTATAGAGACAGACACAGAATCAGACACTAAAAGGGGCCTAAAAAAATTGTTCTGGTGTTGCCAGAGTGAATTGATCCCAAGCAGTGCTTGCTGATGGCCTCTGAGATTAAAACGCTGTTTCCTCCCTGCAGATGTCTTTGCTCTTGCTGTGGCAATTAGGGAGATGTGTGTAGCAACACGTAAAGTACGTACAATGCTCTGGTGCGCGCTCCAGATGACCTTACCGTCACCTTCAGCTGGAAACGTAGATCCAGAGAAAGCTCTTCTGAAGACGGTGCAGCCTGAAGAAACAGTGTGCAAGAACAGGAACAGCTGCAGCATCCTACATCCGAGAGCTGACGTGAGCAAGCACTAAGGAAACACCGGTTGCATGCAGAAATACTCTGCCGCCTGGATGTATGAAAGATGACATGCTAATTTTTTTTAATTATTTGTAAAGTTTGAACTATTAATACT
>NW_010281606.1:0-486 GCF_000690775.1 Eurypyga helias
GTCTATATCCTTCTGATGTTGAGCATGATTTTTGGCATGAATATTTTCCTTTAAATTAAAAAAACCCCCAGATTTCTTGATTTATGAAAAGAAAAAAAATATCTAAAGAAGTGGTGATAGGAAGGTTTAAGTGCTACTGCTTGTCCATGTAAATCTTGCACCATGTTTTAGATGCCTACAGCAGTGGCCAGGGAGAACCTGCAGCTGTTTGCTACTGACCCCACAGAAAGAAAAGAACGCCTGGACTGGGTCTGTGCACAAAGAGGAGAGAAGCAGGCTTGAGGATTTAATGCCCTTTCACTCTTTTCCTATTTAATAGACAGATTAGCTTCTCCTTGCACTTCCAGGAACCTGAGGCTCTTTGGGGAAGCAATGAGGAGGCCAAGTGTGCCTGCTTCCAGGGCTGAGGCCTTTCCAAGTCCTCCCCTTTGGAAATGGCTCTGCTGGATAGCATCACGTGGTGAAGGCAGGATAGAAAAAGCTGTG
>NW_010281607.1:0-485 GCF_000690775.1 Eurypyga helias
ACCCTTCATTCCCTTGTGCCCCTGAACCCAAGTCCTGTGTTCTGTAAGATGCCAAAGCTGCTGCTTTGATTTCCTTCTTGGAGAGTGCTGCAGGACAGCGAGCTGTGATTTCCCTGTCTCCCATCTGACGACTGATCTCGAAACAGTGGCTGTTTGCAATTAGGCTTATAGATCCCGGTACCAGCTCGAAAGAAAGAGCTGTTGACTGAAATTTTCACAGCGGCGCTGGATCAGCGATGTTACAGCACGCTGACTGGCAGCTCAGCAAACTGAATGAGATTAAATTAAGGGGCAGCAACAGGGCAAGTAAAAGGCTGGTGTCTTGTTTGAACCAGAAAAGGAAAATGCTGTAATGCAGATGGCCGTGCTGCCACCTTGGTGGTATTCTCAGCCATCACGTGGAAATCGCTCTTCCTGTCAAGTCAAGCTTTCTTCTTTCGTATGCGAGGGAAGAGCATTAGCTGAGCAAGCTGAGATGCTTTTTT
>NW_010281608.1:0-486 GCF_000690775.1 Eurypyga helias
AGAGTCGATGGCTGCTCCGGAGGAACAGCCACAAGCCCCCTCTTCAGCTCCTGAGGGACTAGAAGAGGAGGAAGACAGCCATTTCATAGGTGGTCCAAGGCCAACTATGACTAAGTTAATGGTTATTTAAGCTTTTTATCGAGTTATTTGTAATAGTTTTGTTCCACCTGGTTTGGAATAGGTGGAGTTTATTAGCATGGTAGCAGCTGAGGCTGGCAGCCTGGAGCGCCCCTCTCCTGTCTGACATGCGTTGGCTTAGAAGTGATTTGGCTTTCTTTGTTGTGATGTTTGATGGATTCAGGAATTGAGCACAGGCAGGCCCGCTGGAAGCCCTGTCGAAAATGCCGAGTAACCAAAGTAACTTTCTGCTAGAGCTGCAATACTGTATTGCTCTTTTACATCTGTTTATACAAAAGGTGACAAAAAATGGTGCTTTTATGTTTGGCTTCATTGTTCTGTCGTTTCTGTTGGTTTTTTGCTGTTTGA
>NW_010281609.1:0-487 GCF_000690775.1 Eurypyga helias
GTCACCTGAAAACAGGGAACGCCGCCCAAAAAATGGGAACGCCGCCCAAAACACGGGAATGCTGTCTGAAAACAGGGAATGCCGCCTGAAAAACGGGAATGCCGCCCAAAGACCGGGAATGCCACCTGAAAACCAGGAACGCTGCCGGAAAAACGGTAACACCACCTGAAAACCGGGAATGCTGCCCAAAAACAGGGAACGCTGACCAAAAACCAGGAACGCCGCCCAAAAACCAGGAACGCCTGGTCCGAAAAACAGGAACACTGCCTGAAAACCGGGAATGCCACCTGAAAAGCAGGAACGCTGCCCAAAGACCGGGAACACTGCCTGAAGACAGGGAACACTGCCCAAAAACCAGGAACGCTGCCCGAAGACCGGGAATGCTGCCTGAAAACCGGGAACGCCACCCAAAAACTGGAACGCTTCCCGAAAACAGGGAATGGCGCCCGAAGACCAGGAACACCGCCCAAAAACAGGGAACACTTCC
>NW_010281610.1:0-487 GCF_000690775.1 Eurypyga helias
GGGGGGGGCCCACTGCCAGCGGGGCGGACCCCAGCCGTTTGCTGGGGGCAGATACATGCCGGGGAGCGTGGCCCCTCAGGAATGCATTAGTGGGAGCGTTCAACCTTTCATTCCCAGCCTGATTAATGCGCGGATGGGTCCGGATCTCTGTAAATATATCCTTCTGTGCGTGCTCAGCTCACGGGGCAGGGGGTTGGAAGCCTGGTCAAAATAATTATTTAATATTTGAGGCACTTGACAGCTCACCTCAGCCAGACGCTGTTTTCTCTGCCTCCTGCCTGAAGGCTGAAGCGGCTGATGAAGGTCTGGGAGGTGCTGGGGCTCTGGAGCGAGTTACGGGCGGGCAATCGTGGACACCGCGCCGTGCCGGTGGCAGCGGGCCTCGGCACCGAGGGCAGCTTCCCGCTGACATTTGCAGGAGCAGGACCGGGCGCACGTACGCTAGTGAACAGCAAACACGAGGGCACCGGGACGGGGCCGGCCGGTA
>NW_010281611.1:0-487 GCF_000690775.1 Eurypyga helias
TAAAGGTCTTTTCCAGCCTGAACAATTTTACAATCCTATGATCCTTCTCAAGCCCAGAAGGACACTGCTGGCATGAAGCACTTCCAAAGGCAAGGCCTTCTTGCAGCACCTTCCCCGTGCATCCGCCCCAGCCTGTTCCCTCCCCGCTCTGCTTTCACACTCTTCCCACCTGCAGGCTACAAGGCAGAAGCTGCAGCTACGTGTTAGAAACTGCCAAGATCCCTTGGCAGGGCAGCAGTGGGTGTCACAACCATTCAGTGGTGACATGTCAGCTACATCCACACAGGCGCCAGCTTCATCCACCTACCAGCCCTGCAATGAAGGCATTTGTCAGCACTCAGAAACAGCACAAGCCAACCATGGAGATGCAGAAACTGGGATGGCACAGATGGGAAAAAGAGACCTGCAAAGGGCTGACGCTTTTTAAGCACAGCAGGACAACGATTTCCAGCCAACTTTGGCCAGATAGAGAATCACAGGATGGTTT
>NW_010281612.1:0-486 GCF_000690775.1 Eurypyga helias
TTAAAGACAGGTAAAGGAGCTATTACTCATGTAACTTAATTAGGGGGCACCTCAGTTAGCCAGTGACATTGGGGGACTAAAGCTGAATAGTGTAAACACCCCCTTTTGTTTTCCTATTGCCGTCCTTGAAGGTCTGGCTACTCCTGGAAAAGGTGGAGCAGACTGCAAGTTGTCAGTTGTATAGTATCAGGGTCTGTGGGATAATGATACCCTTCGGGGAGAATGCAGATGGTCTTAGCTGAGCCACCGGGAGGTACCTGTAACCAGTGCCTCTGATTTATGGCACCTCATAACAGTTCCTGGGATTGCTGTAGCTTTTAAAAGCTAGCATAATCTGAACTAACTCAAGTCCCACAAGGGCAATATTAAAGCAGCAGCTTTAAGTGTCATAAATTATCATAACTATTAGAAAACAGATTTGGGAGAAACATGGCAGTTCAAAACTAGCAAAATTCCCATGGAGATCATAGAGTCATAGAGTGGTTT
>NW_010281613.1:0-483 GCF_000690775.1 Eurypyga helias
CAGGGAAAGTCTTTTCTAGTTGCGTTTGTTGGTGGGTTTCGTTATTTTTGCAAACGCCCTGGTTCCAGGGAGCGTGTGTGTTGAGGGAGATTCCTCTTGAGGAGGGGCCTAAAACCGTCAGTGTGTTTGTGCCTGTTGTGGGTTTCTTCTGAGGCCGGTGCTGTCAGGCCATCTGCTGTGTGATTTAATGACTTTCCTTATTCTGAGGTGCAGCCAAGCAAGTCGTCAGCCTGGGAAGACTTGGACTGTGGCGTTTGTAAACCGTAGTTTATTAACAAACTTTGCCTCGCGTCCCGTCCCCCGTCCTTAAACTGCAGGTTCAGGGCACGGCACTTCTGCAGACAAAAGGGGCTTTGTCGTCGTGGGATTGTTTTTATTTGTCATGTAAAGAGGCCGCGCTGACAGAATGAGCCGAGGGCTGTGCTGGTCCGTCCTTGGGCTCTGGTGTTGCTTTGGTCCAGCCCCTGATTTAAAAAAAAAAAA
>NW_010281614.1:0-487 GCF_000690775.1 Eurypyga helias
GGAGTTACCTTCCTTCAAGTCATGTCCTCAGTTGTAAATTTCTAGCCAGGACTTCACACTGAAGAGAAACAAGATAAGACAAGGTGGAAGCATATCCTCTTCTTGGCAGGTTGCACTGTACTCTCATGGCAAAGTGAATTTAAGCCAAAAAACCATTTTCTTTCCTAGGACAAATACAGTTCGAGTATGAACAAGGTAGCACAGTAGTGCTATCAGATTAAAAACCTAACAAACAGTATTAAACAGCTGTTCTCAAATGACATGAAGTAATTCTTGCCAAAGCGTTTATCGTGGAAGTATTGCCATTCCACTTCTAAATGCTCCCCTATTGGTTTCCTTTTGTCATTGGAGTAGTCAGCTGTAACGGCCTCCTGGAATGCCAAATGACCAGTCTCCTTTCTGTTGGGAGGTTTTGCTGTTCGTCGCTGTGATTTATTTGAGGATGGGTAAAGGATAAGAGAGCTCTCGGTTTTATTAATTACCTGTT
>NW_010281615.1:0-488 GCF_000690775.1 Eurypyga helias
AAAAAAATCACTGGCTTCAAGAAGAAAAAAACAAACCACACCACTTGTAGAATGTTCATCTTTCCTTAACTGTGATTTTGGCTAGCAAAGGTGTTTGCATACCTTATCAAGTGGAAAGCTGTCCTAAACACCATTAAAGTAACTCAACAAGTGGTCTAGAAACCCAGGAACGGCATAATATGGGCAGGGCAGCCAGGGCAAGCTCTCTTCCATGACTTCAAGTCAGTTGTCTTACTAAGTCACCCCGTAAAACTACTGCTACGTGTGGCATCAGCACGTCATTAGCACACTACCTCACCAGGCCTGATTCCTTCGTGTTTCACCACCTGAGAAGGGACATCAGACCAACTCAGCTTGGAGTCAGTATCCGGACAGGCGAGCGATTCCCGAGGCCCCTGGGGAACAGCCCAAAGGCTCCTCCAGTACTCCCCAGCACCCTCTGCCCCACCGCTTCTGGAAAAACCTCCGTATCGGGGCCGGACCCAGTC
>NW_010281616.1:0-486 GCF_000690775.1 Eurypyga helias
GTGTGCATGTGGGGACACGCATGTGCAAGGTAGGGACATGCCTGAAGCACTGGTGTGTGTGGGGACACACATGTGCATGTAGGAACATGCCTGAAGCACGGAGGGGTGTGGGGGGGCACACGCATGTGCATGTATGGACATGCATGTCCTCCACAGGGTCATGCCTGGAGCACATGTGTGTACTTGGGGACACACATGTGCATGGCATGGATATGCTTGGAGCACATGTGTGTGCACAGGGGCACGTGTATGCAATGCAGGCACATGCCTGAAGCTGATGAGTATGCACAGGGACACATGTGTGCATGTGTGGATGTGTGTACACGTGTGGATGTGTGTGCACGTGTGGACATGAGTGTTCATGCTTCAGGGCTAAGCCTGGGGCACAGGTGTGCATACATACACATGCATGTGAGGACATGTGAGTGCGTGGCAGGGACATGCCTGGATCACGTGTCCGGATACAGGCAGGGATGTGCCTGGAGC
>NW_010281617.1:0-487 GCF_000690775.1 Eurypyga helias
CTCAGCAGGGCCAGCAGCACAGCGCCGGTGAGCGCTGCCCCGAAGAGTGCCGCGCCCTGGGAGACGTCAGGATCAGCACGGTCTGGGCGGCCAGGGAGCAGATGAAGGGTTCGCTGTCTTCCTCCATGGCCCGGAGGGCTGCAGCAGGAGGAAACAGAGCCGAGGGAGACTCAGAGAATCCTTCAGGTTGGAAAAGGCCATTAAGGGTATCAAGTCCAACCCTTAACGGAAGCGTTTTCCCGGGGCGGGGAGAGGCGTGGCAGCACGCTGCCCAGGCTCCGTCCCCAGCCACACTCACCCCAGCAGATCTCGCCCAGCTCCTCCTGGCTCTGGTGTACGGAGTGCCACGCAGCGAGTCCTGAGCAGAAAGCTCCGTCAGACCTCCCACTCCCCAGGATGTCCCCAGCTTCCCCTCGCTGCCCGCGCAGAGGCTGGGGTGGGAGCCAGGGTGCCAGAAGAGGGACCCCGGGGGCTGCGACTCACCCAC
>NW_010281618.1:0-488 GCF_000690775.1 Eurypyga helias
CTGCCCACTTTCAATTTAAACTCATGGGTTTCAATTTAAATCCAGTGAATTAATCACTCTGAGACAGACCCTGTATTATGCACAGTTTGGAAGCTCACTGTAACACAGGAAAAAAGTGAGATACGCTCTATTCCACAAAATACTTCTCAGAAAAAAAATTATTAGGAAAAGTTCAACAAGTAAAAAATATATCACCACAAGTAACACTGGTCTCATCAGCAGTGTAGAGGACAAGTAACTAGCACTCCTAGAAGCTAGTATGAATAAAGTTTCCTATCTCAAGATTTGGGATTTTTTCCAATATTTTTATTGCAATCTACAGCTTTGGATAGTCTGGTTCTTTAATATCCAGAATTTCCATAGAATGTATAGTATAAGATAAAAAGAAGATGAGTTCCTCACCAGCAGAGAAGAGCATTCCTCCCAGCTTCACTTTTTTTCAGGCACCTGAAAGTTCCCCATTCAGTCTAAAGCTACTCAATAAGATC
>NW_010281619.1:0-486 GCF_000690775.1 Eurypyga helias
GCGCTCCCGCTGCCTGCCAGCCCCTCGCTCGGTGGTCAGCTGCGCCCAGGGCAGCCCTTAGCGCTGCCTCCCCCGCCGGGCAGCTGCTCCGCTACGCCGGGGGGTGGGCAGGGCCCGCGTGACTGGCACCGGGCAGCTGTGGGTAGTAACGGCCCTTTTTCCAAAATCCCTCATAGTTCTGGGAGGTCATCAGCGACGAGCACGGCATCGACCCCACGGGCAGCTACCACGGGGACAGCGACCTGCAGCTGGAGAGGATCAATGTCTACTACAACGAAGCTGCCGGTAAGTGTTTCCGCTTCCTCAGATGCCCTTAAATAAATAGGACAGACATGCCAGTTCATTGAGGCTGGAAAAATTCCTGAACAAGAGCTGCCATCTGCCAGTGACTCCTCTAGGAGAGCTTTGTTCTCGGAATGGCTCCGATAACATGGTAGATCGAGATGGCGCGTCTCGCCAGGGAGACGTGGGGGGGCGGCAGGGCTG
>NW_010281620.1:0-484 GCF_000690775.1 Eurypyga helias
AAATCCCTTATTGGTGGCATAGATAACATCAGCAAGTGGCCAAAAAGGCCTTAAAATGGGAAGGAACTGTATTGTCTGTCAAATCACTTTTTGTAGTGTCTTGTACATCCCCTCTGTTTTCTGAGTCCACCTCCAAGTGCTGCAAGATACAGTTAAGATTGCTTTTCTGTTTGCTGGAAGTCATGCTTAGCTGCATATCAGCTTGTGGAAGTGACGTTTTTCATTGATGTCTGCTTCAGGCCGAAGTCTTCTGTCTTGGCCAAACAGTTCATTGATTGAGATCTTGGGGAATAGGTTTTTCTTGTAGTTTTTTGTGTTCTGGTTTGTTTGGTGGGTACAATGACAGATGGTGCAGTGGTGTGGTGCAGAGCAGTGGAGATTAGAGCAGTGGTGAGGAATTTGACCCAGTGATAAACTGTGCGTCACAGGTGAGCAGATCTACTCGAGTGCCACCTCCAAAATGCTGCTGATGAGAAAAAAAAAA
>NW_010281621.1:0-489 GCF_000690775.1 Eurypyga helias
CGGCCCCAGTGGGGTGCAGGAGCGAGCTGCCCCTTCTCTCCCTGGGCTCAAGGCTGTCTTAAGGAGGGCTGGTTGCTATTATCATCTGTTTATTTTGGGCAAAATAAATAAATTGTGATTTTTCTACAGGAACATCCTTTTTTTGTTCCCCACCAATGGTGGCACCACCACATCTCTCCCCTGAAGAGCTCTGGGTACCCCTTGTAGCACCCCGGCAGGACTTTAGCTCAGTGGGACACTTGGACACCCCTTTGCCTTGCATCCAGCCCTGCTTCACCCAAAAACCCTCTCAGCCACAGCCCCAGAAAACCCAGGTCAAGCAACAGTTTGAGGGCCAGAGAGACCTAAAGAGCTGGTTCCCCCGCATTGCCAGGCAGGGCTGGGAGCTTTTCCCTGCCCTCCATGCCAATGTTCCTGGGAGGAGACCCCCATGTTAGGCACAGACAAACATGCAGCCCAGAGGCTGGGGGGCAGATGGCACCCGGCTGG
>NW_010281622.1:0-489 GCF_000690775.1 Eurypyga helias
CCTGCTGCTGATCTCATACTGTGCAAAGCTAAGAAAAGGAAGAATAGATGGAAGTTGTTTACTTTGTATCACCGAATTTATCATTTAGAAACAGGCTGTCAGAAAGAACAAAAAAAGACAGATACTGTGACTAAGTTTTAAACAAAGAAAAAACAATATTTGAAGGAAGAAGAAACAATAAAATCATGATGCCTACAGAAAAGCAACATGTTCTTTAGACGTAGGGGACAACTGGAATTAAAAGGCAAGTTGTGGAAAGAGAGCAGTTATTGAAAGAAGAGAACATACTGATTTCAACTGAAATTCATCAAGAACTCAAAAGCATCAACAATGGCCACTTTCATATGGTCTTACGCGAGAGAGGAAGAAACACCCATAATTTGCCGAAAATGAGTGAATAGATAAAAGAAATTGTGCAAGGTAACGAAGACAGGGGAACTGAGGGAACATTACTGATGTGTTCAACAGAGCCAGGCAATCAGTGACTGG
>NW_010281623.1:0-485 GCF_000690775.1 Eurypyga helias
CTGGAGCAGGCCTTCCGAACACCCAACACCCACTTGACGTCCAACTACTTGATAAACCAGTACTGGATAACTGTCAGTCACAAGGCACCGGCCATACTCTACGACCTGTACATGAGGCTCACAGGGAGAAAGCCCAGGTAAGAAACTGCACGCCTTCAGCCTTCTGCATGCCTGCCACTGTTAGGGAGAGACGATTTATAACAAGTTCTGAGAGCTGGCTGCCTCAGCCTGGAGTCCCCGGTCTTCTTCCCTTCTCCTTGGCTCAAGGAGATCGCTCAAAAAGAAAAGGAACCACATGACCATAGCCTAGGGATCCCACCCTTTCCGGTACCTGGGGAACAGCACAACTTTTAAACTCAGCTTTATGTACTTCACAGGTTCCCAAGACAGAAGAAAAGGACTGGTAGTTACACTGTTCTCTGTATAGCAAGATTTCTACCACTGCAACTTTCTCATGTGATTGCCTCTATAGAATCATAGAATCA
>NW_010281624.1:0-485 GCF_000690775.1 Eurypyga helias
AAATGCATGGAGTAAAAATAAATGTGGTGAATCATGCTGTAATCCCAATGTTAAACTGCTTTGATGCTTGTCCAATTATTTGTACGTTACAATTTTTCAAGTATTTTTAAGTAGCGTTCTTGGCAACCTCAGTTATTCAAATAGCCATACTGTGTATAGCCATGCTTTGTGTAATTTCTTAGTTTCCTTGGGAATGTGGTGAGCCTTTTGTGCCCAGGATGATTTTAGAAAGCTGAATTTGGGCCATATTTAATTACAAGATTGTGAAAACATGCTATAAATCACGCTACAGTTTATTATATACAGAAGTGCTTTCCATCTGGGGGAATTGCATTAATGCTACTCTAGACTGCAAGTTGTTTGCGGCAGGAAACACCGTTTCATTTTGTATTTGTACGGTACCAAAGTACAATTATGTCCCAGTCCAGTACAGGGTCACCAAAAAGCTATTGTAGTATAAATCCCGGGACGTCTTCAAGGCCAGG
>NW_010281625.1:0-489 GCF_000690775.1 Eurypyga helias
TAACACTAAAATTACTGGTAGTTGGATGTGAGCAGGCGCAACCCCTCTCCCTGAACTTAACGCCAACACTGGCACCTCCTGAACCTCCTGTGCTCTCTTACATCTTTTTTTATTGCCCCAGGGGCAGCCTCTGCCCCACACAGTGCAGAACAAGGTGCCAATTCCCGCTAGCACCAAGGTCTAGTTCCAAAGCACCGAGGCTCACCAGGAAGGACAGCAGACCAAAGGCCACTTCCCGTGTAGGAGGAAGAGCCAGCGACTTTGCCAAGTCTCATTTTATAGAACACAGCTCTGTGGCTGTCACCACAATGCGGGCTCTCAGGTGAAGGCACAGAGGTGAAAACGGGTGGCTCTAGCTGGGGTTCAGAAGGGAGTACGTGGAGGACAGTACTTGGCATGGCTTGATACAGAAACTGTAAGCTTTCCCATCACAATGCAGATAAAAGCCTCATTTTACATTGTAATAAAACCAAACCAAGCCAAAAAAAA
>NW_010281626.1:0-487 GCF_000690775.1 Eurypyga helias
ATGGTTACTCCAGTCCTAGATGTCATAGCTCTGCTGAACTTTTCAAGCCCTTAGAGAAAACAAATCTGTTTTCTCTTTTTGTAGTTTGTCTTCAGGGGTAATCACTATTCCTGCCAACAGAACATGTCTGTGGGGCAGGAAACAGGCTCTCAGGTGCAGCTGGTCTCTATTGGCTTAGACTAATGCAGGTGCTGAACATCAAGTTCTCTTTGCATGTTAAAAGAGATTTCTACAGTGAAAAGAGAAAGAGGACTAAAGGAAGGAGAAAAGGAAGTTAGTTGGTCCTGTAGAAGGGTTGAAAAGCGCTCTCAACAAGAAATGTTGGTTTGTTAAGCTGGTAACCAGAGAATGCTAGGGAAGCTGGGTTTTAGTTGGAAGTCTGAATGGCTATAGTATTTGGTAACTGGCCAGTGCTAGCTATGAGCAGTTTGCAGATAACTTGCGCATAGAAACAATATGTGAGTGAAACATGGATCTTAAGCTCAAA
>NW_010281627.1:0-488 GCF_000690775.1 Eurypyga helias
GGCCCCCTGAAGTGCAGGGGATGAGCGGTTTCCTTCATCCCCTTGGAAGAGGCAGCTGTTTGAAGGCAGTAGCGGAACGAGCCCCCCGTCGAAGAGCGGGGCGAGGCGGTTCTGCGTGCATAGCCCCTGGCCCCTTCCCTGACCATGGGTGTCCAGAGTCCTGGCCCTTCCTCCTTGGCCTCCAACGCTCTTGGACGTCTGCGGTGAAGCTTCAAGCCTTCTGTGCAGGAGGAGGAGGAGGCTAGAGGAGGAGGAGGACGCTGGAGGAAGACCCTGCCGGTGTGGAAGGTAAGGGCAGGAAGGGCAAGGCCCTCTGGCAGTGCTGGGGTGAAGGTGTGGCCCCTGTGGCTCTGGCCGGCTGTCTGGGGAGCGGGCCTGCGTGCAAGTGGCCTGCAGGCTCCTTGCAAGGCATTGGTGTGTTTTGAGTGGGCCGCCTGGGCTGAAGGCGGAGGTGGGCTTCTGCAGGTTGGGCTCCTTGGCAGGTTTGT
>NW_010281628.1:0-489 GCF_000690775.1 Eurypyga helias
AAAAAAAAAAAAGAAATCCCCACAAGATTTTCAGAGACTGCAAAACACATCAGGTCCTGGTGTGCTTCACTAAAAGCAATTTTGCTGGCTTTTCCATCCATAAGCTGATGCTTATTTTCCTTCTGTGCAATTCCTTTCAAAGCCATGCATCTAAAATAGACTCTACCTCATTGTCCCAGTTTCCTCTTGTTGTTGCCATTGGTCTATGCAACTTTTTCCATGCATTCAGGACTAATTTTCATTAATCACAAAAGTTAAACAGCATAGGCTAAGCTTTGTTAAGGAGAAAAAAAAAGATGGGACAAAGGGGCAAAACTTAAGAAGGAGCAGCTTAAAATAGATACTACTGTTTAAGCCAGATACCTCAGTAAAATATTCTTCTTCCCCTTCAAAACAAGAGCTCTTCTCAGATTCAGCTGCAGCTACTGATTCTCATGTACAGACAAGTAACTACAGTGACAATCTGGGTGCTGATCCTGAGCTACTTAA
>NW_010281629.1:0-489 GCF_000690775.1 Eurypyga helias
CTTTCATGCAAAACCAGACTTTGATGGAGTGTATAAATTCTTCTGCTGTAATTACATATATTGTGGAGTTACTAAGAAGATCACAATCTCATTAAGAACTTATGGATTCACTTGCAGCTATTCACTTATGGATTCATATCTCTGGCAATAGCTTATCCACAATTCAGAAGGGTATGAAAAAATTAGAAAGAGATTAAATAATTAAATTAATTTTTTCTATTCTGTACTTGCTAAATGCAAATACTGCAAGATGAAATTCAACATAATTAGAGTATTATGAGGGTTAAGAAAACAGTTTGACCACAAACCAGAAGTATCTAAATGAGGAGAGATACAGATGACAACTGTTCCACACAGCATAGAGTACAGTCATAGAATTGTAATATCATAATTCACACACAAAGGGACTGTCATAGTTCAACGCAAGCTGGCAACCAAGTACCACAGAGTCACCCCACAGTGGTATGGGAGAGAGAATTGGAAGGGTAA
>NW_010281630.1:0-485 GCF_000690775.1 Eurypyga helias
GTGACCTAGCCAACACTGAGACCAAGCACTTTTTCTCAGGCAAAAAGAGCACACCAAATGAATTCCTGCTAAACAGGCCAGTGTCATTATGAAAAATATAACCATCACAACTATTTAATTACATATTACAATAATCAACCACACATTTTCTGTCTGTATAAATACCTACGAAATCCAAACCTTTACTCTTCCTCTGGCCACACACATCTTTCAGCTCATCACACACCAAAATTCCTAAAATCCCAAAATAATTATCTACAAGGCTCCACTAAAACCTGTACCGAGAACTATTTCACCAAGACTGCTACGGAATTCATGAAGAATGCAGAGAAAATCACCAGTAAAGGACCACTAAAAGCACAACGTTCCCAATGTGATTTTTGTTTTTAGATGAATCCAGAAGTTCTGTCCATTAGATTATTTTTTAGCGATGTACTGAAATAGCTTTTGCCATTGGTATACACACAGCACCGGTTCCTAATCCC
>NW_010281631.1:0-489 GCF_000690775.1 Eurypyga helias
GACGTATGCATGATCCTTATGTTGTCATCTACTTTGTCTGAATTCCTTCTACTTTGTCTGGCTTCATAACTTTTTTCTTTTTACTCCTATTTAGCATTGAGTTGCCAACTTTTGTAACTGTATATCATAATACCAACCTCTTGATTGCTAATAGTTTCCCGTATTTTTAAAGAGAAATTAGGATTATTTTCCCGATGTACATGATTTTAAATTTACCTACACAGAACCTCTCCTACCATTTTATTGCCTGGTTATTCAGTACCATAAAGTCACCTTGGAGTTCTTCACAGTTGTCCCTTATCTTTTCTTTATTTCTGTTTTTGAAAAACCAAGTCACATATTATTGACAGCCAACTTCTGTTACTTAGTTCTCACCTTATTTTCCTTGAACTGTACAGATCATATCCTGCTCCTTGCAGAACCCTGCTTGTAGCCTCTGTCCACTGTGTGAAATGGTTGTTTAGTTCTCTGTTTTCTGCCCTTTAGCCT
>NW_010281632.1:0-490 GCF_000690775.1 Eurypyga helias
GCAGCCCTCCCCGCCCCCGCCTCTCCTTCTAGGTAGGCGACAAATATTTTTATTCTGTGGAACAGACAACTTTTTTGCATGGAATTTTACTGACTTCTGAGCGGTCTCCGTTTCGGGGAGAAGGGGGGAAAGGATTTATATTCATCGCAGTTTATTTTTGTTTTCTGGATCACAGGATTTTTGGAGCTATATGGAGGGATCTCAGGATGGTTTGCACCAGGAAGACCAAAACTTTAGTGTCCACTTGCGTGATTTTGAGCGGAATGACTAACATCGTCTGCCTGCTGTACGTGGGCTGGGTCACCAACTACATTGCCAGTGTTTATGTGAAAGTGCAGGAGCCGATCTCGGAAAAAAAGTTAGAGGAAGACAAAGGGGACACTTTAAGGATTATAGAAAGGCTGGACCATTTGGAGAATGTCATCAAGCAGCACATACAAGGTACCACCTTACCCCCCGCTTCCCTCCCTCCTCACCCCACCCCGTGTGC
>NW_010281633.1:0-489 GCF_000690775.1 Eurypyga helias
GCGAGGAGGCCTGGCGAGCTGGCTGCAGCTGTACTTCCCGCAAGCAAGATGACGGAGCTGGAGGGTTGTTTTCCACTGCCTCATTCCCTCCCTGTTACCTTTCTTTGTCAGGGTTTCTATTAGTTGTAACTGCTTAAAATTAATAGGAGGGTGACAAAAGCTCCGTTCTCCATCGGGGGGAAACCACTATTGGCTGTTTAAAATACAGTTTAGAACACGTGTCAGATGTAACTGCCGCTTGGAGTTGCTTTCCCAAAGACTTACTCCTTACCGTAATTAATGTATTAGGATATTGCATTAGATACTAAAATTACACAGTTCATCCTCCTTTTGCTCCTTCAGCGATTACTGGTGCTCGCCGTAAGAACGTGATGAGCACGGCGTGCAGGAGGCTGCTGGGAATTTGGGGCTGTTTACCAAGCCCTGTTTCCGTGCTGAGGACAGGTGTGCGGGGGAGCACCGCTCTTGCACGGCCTTTCCTGCCTTTCC
>NW_010281634.1:0-490 GCF_000690775.1 Eurypyga helias
GCTAGCTGCTGTGAGGAAAACTAACGCTGTCCCAACTGATACCAGCACGTTCCTGAATTCCGGAAGTCAGGAAAACAGGGTATTGGTGCCGTTGTGCCACGTGTTCCTTGGTTGGTGAGGGGCGCAGTAGTGGCAACAGGGAGTGCTGCGCTGGGTGCTAGCTTGGGGTGGGTGAGGGGGTCCCCGGAGCCAAGACCTGCCGGGAGCCAGCAGCTCTCAAAGCAGCGCTGAGGTGGCCCCCAAGGGAGCACCCGTGCCCAGGGTGGGTAAGCGGGTGGCATACTTCGCAGGGCAGCACCGGAAGCTCTTCTGGCTCCATGAAGGAGCAATGGTAGCCACTTGCCAGAAAGCCATGGCCTCCCTCTACCCTGCACCCAGCACTACAAATGCAGCCTCCCAGGCAGAGTTCCAGTGGGAACATGCTGCCCCCCATGTGTACAGCTGCAGGGTATGCCCTGACCTGATGCAGTGAGCTCACCTGTGGGAGGTG
>NW_010281635.1:0-487 GCF_000690775.1 Eurypyga helias
TCGGAATGACTGAAGGGAAAAGCCTAATGAACGAAGCAAGTTTGGGTAACCAAGCAGAGCTGTGTTCTGTGTCCCAACCACAGAGCTGTTCTGGAGCACTACAGTTACCTGGACATACTTTAGAAAAACACTTTCAGAAGCCCAGCACTATTTCTCTAGCATTTCAAGTAGTACAAACACTCTACATACTGCGTCCATGTACGTCAGCTGTTCTGCCACAAGGTCTTCTTGGAAAAAAGAGAAGTCCTCTGGGCTGCTGATGATCTCCAGCTCCTCTTCATCATGTGGGCTACAGGCGACAGGGCCAAGGAACTCGTCTGTCCAGGACGGAAGACAAAACTTAGCAAATTTCTACAGCAAACAGTGAACCAAAGCAAAGGATTATTGATTTTAAACCATCACTGTGTAATGACAGCAGGACAGCCAAAGGGTCCTGCCTGATGTAACGGCCCCACTGTGCTGCATATTTAGTGAGAAAGATGACGAA
>NW_010281636.1:0-490 GCF_000690775.1 Eurypyga helias
AGGGGGCTGCGTGTGTCCCGGGGGCTGGGGACACGCGTGTGCCTGGGACACGCGTGTGCTTGCGTGTGAGCGGGGCGGCTGGGCGCCTGTTTGCACGTGCACCGGCACCTCCGGGTGCGCCCACGCGTGTGCAGGGGCAGCAGGAGTGAGCGTACACGCGTGTGCTGGCACACGTGTGTGCCAGTGCGTGTGCAGGGGTCACCGTGTGTTCACGTGTGCTGAAGGGGGTGTGCATGCTGGCACACACGCGTGCAGGGGCAGAGGGAGGCACTGTACATGTGTGTGCCAGCACACGTGTGGACAGGGGGCAAAGGGGGCCTGCATACATGTGTGTAGCAGCACACGTGTACAGGGGTCAAAGGGAGTGTGTGTACATGCGTGTGCTGGCACATGTGTGTGCCTGTGCATGTAGAGGGGTCGCCATGTGTTTACGGGTGGTGAAGGGGGTGTGCATGCCAGCACACACATGTGCAGGGGGCTGAGGGAATGA
>NW_010281637.1:0-481 GCF_000690775.1 Eurypyga helias
TTTTTTAAATTTGTGAAGAATTCTAACTTCATTCCATTATCCACAGTATCAGTTGTACACGATACGGAAATCAACCGCTGAGTGATTGATCGTTTATTCGTAAGCAAGTTTGCATAGGTACTTAGACAGTATGATGCACGTTTCTATAGTTCTTTTAAAAAAATCTTCATATTACAAACACTTCATCCTGTCTGAAGTGAATGTGGACAGGGATTATAAACCTCACACCATCCAGGTCCCGCTCAGTATAGGGAGAGGCACAATCCCAAATCTGACCTTGGAAATAAACATCCAAGCAAGCAAACAAATGCTCTGTGCTCTGTTCTGAGTTGCATTCTGTGGTGTTGCCAGAATTCCTAATATTACACACCAACGACAAAATAATAAACACCCTCCCCGCCCCCCCATCTCCTAAATCTCTCTCATAAATCTCAATTTCCCGTATGTACTCTCTTAAACTCTTCTCTTGCTATTAAAAAAA
>NW_010281638.1:0-490 GCF_000690775.1 Eurypyga helias
AGGCGCTTGGTTTCGGCCGCGCTCCGACGGGCTCAGCTTCATCTTTGGGGATCTCCTGATCTCTGCTGGCTCCCGGCTGCCACTGCAGGTGTGCGTTACCCGGCCCCGCTCAGCCCTGACCGCCTTCTCGCCGGGCTGTAGTGACCTGGCTCTGAAAAGACTCGCTTTGGAGAGGCGTTCCCAATCCCCCCCCTTTGGCTAAACCGACATGGTGTATTGTAACGCAGCCGCCAGAGCCCGAGAAGGAAAGTTATCCTTCAAATGCGTAGTGTGTGGTAACAAGGGAAATACGAGGCAAAAGTGAATCACCTGTCCATGCAAACTAAGATCTTAGTGCGTTAAACAGCCGTAAGAGTAAGCTATTTAAAATGTCCCAAATAAATACTTCATTTCATTAAATAACACTAGAATCATAGGCTAGAAAACCTGAGAAGGCATTAGCCTGTTGACTTACAAGTGAAGTGTCAAGCAACAGGACAAGAGGAAACGG
>NW_010281639.1:0-490 GCF_000690775.1 Eurypyga helias
AAAAAAAAAAAAGAAAAAGAGAAAGCCTGTCTGGAAATGAAGCTGTATGTTTCAATATACAGGCCTGGGCTGGTGAAAATTTCCAACCTTAAGGATCCAGCTTTCATAGGCAAGCCTAGAGTTTTCAGGCTGGATAGGCTGTGTTGTCATCGTATCTAGCACCTTCTCTACTCCCACAATAGCGCTTTGTACCTCCTCTTTCGCTGCATATGGGAGGGTGTGAGTGCACGCGAAACGTGAACAAAAATTTTCTTGATGAGCAAGCCCTGAGTAGCAAAACCCAAAGGGGCCTCTGGAAGCATGGAAAATTGAAACAAGTAGCTAGAAGAGCTTGACATCCAAAGCTGCTTCTTTTCTCAGGAGTGGTCCCAAGAACAATCTTCAAGTAGCACCTCCGCAAGAGGAGCATCACCTGCTCCGTGGTGACTTTTTAGGAGGTACGACAGCATCTTCCATATAGAATACTGTGCCAGTACCTCCACTCTGGTAC
>NW_010281640.1:0-491 GCF_000690775.1 Eurypyga helias
AATGCATATATAAAAAAATGCTATGAATATCAGTTATTCACACCAAAATAATATACTGCCTTTTCATATCATTCCTGAAAAAAATGAATCTGAAAGTGCACCACTGCTATAATAACAATATTTATAACTGACAGTTTGCAGAGCATAGTCTGCAAAAGGTGACCGTGTTACTCTTGCTCAAGAGCTGCTCAATGCATTATATAGAAAATCTTCCAAAAATACTACAGTAATAAATACTGTGTCAAAGGTGATGCTTTGGTAAGATGTGCTGTTCTCTCACCTTGGGAAAACCTGTACCAGGAGATGTTGCCTTACAAAAAGTTTTGTGAGTAGCTTCTTTTTATATCCTGGGAGAATATTACGTCTTTCTCCCCACTTCTCCACTTTTTTCTTCTCTGTGTCGCCTTCCCAGCTGCTGGAAGGTCTCAGACAAATGCCTCATACAATTGCATGAGACAAAGAAGTTGAAGAGAGGTGAACCACTTGTGTTT
>NW_010281641.1:0-491 GCF_000690775.1 Eurypyga helias
TTTTTTGGAGTACTCTGCCTTCCAAGGGACTGGGTTTGTACTGTTTTTTCCATCCCTGGACTGGTCACTACCCATGCACGTTACAGGAGCTGCTTATTCCCAGCCCGCAGGAGGTTGGGGCTCTTAGTTTTCTTCCTCCTCCCCCCTCTCTTCTTTGAGCCGAAATGTGCAATTGTTGGGTCCGGTTAATGGTGACTTAAGAAACAGCAAGCTGGCCAGAAGGCAATAAATCCCATGTTTAATGCATGACTGTTTTCCTTTGTGCATACGGTTAGGTTGGGGGATGGAGGTGATGTTTCCACATGTAAATCTCTGCCCGCTGCTGGAAAGCCACCTCCGGCTCTGCGCTGAAACAAAAGGGTTAATAACTCCTGATGCGGCGCGCTTGGGGCGGGGGAGGTGTGCAGGGAGGGGAGGATCGCTGCACACCGTGCTCTCCGGGGCAATGGCCAGCTGCTTTTTTGTTGTTGTTGTGGGGGCTTCCCCCCCCC
>NW_010281642.1:0-486 GCF_000690775.1 Eurypyga helias
AGCCTGGGGTCTGCGCAGGTGCCCGTTCAATTCATGGCCAGACACTGCTGACGCACAGAGAGAGGACAGACATCTCGCTCCGGCAAAGACCGGCAGGGCTCCACCCAGAGCTGTTTCCGTTCCTCTTGACCACGGAGGGGAAAAAAGGAACCTCGGTTATAAATGCTTTATTAAAAATAATAGTAAGAGCAAGTCTAAGTACAAAAGCAGTTATAGCTCATTTATATTACACAGAATTATTTCTCATTTCTAGCTTTGTCGTTTACCTCAAGATTGTTAACTGAATTTCCAGTGAATAAGGTTAAATGGCTAGCAGTATAAGGAATGGTAAATAGATAGCACCATTTCATATATCTGGTATTTGATTTCATAGATATACTGGGTTTACTTCTTTCTCATCGGTAGTTTAGCTCCACGGCAAGGATAAAGCACATTTCATGGTTGGGAGCATCATTGCCCCGTCAGCTTGGCACAGCACGACACGGC
>NW_010281643.1:0-489 GCF_000690775.1 Eurypyga helias
AAAAAAATCTGTAAAAATGAACTTTAATCATCACCAGTAAACATGAAGCAGACATATCTCATGGTCCTAAGAAAAACTGAGATACCATGGTCTTACTTTTCTTATTTTTCGGCACAAGTGAACATATTTCTCTTGAGGGATTTTTCTCTTATCTCTCCAAATACTGGTAATTTCTATTTGCTTTAATTTAAAGTTTGTTTTAAGATTTCCGCCACCAAGCTACTGTCTTAAATCCTTTGATTTCTGTAGCCTAGTAATAATGTAGTTTTTGATTTACTGGAAAAATCCACAATAAAATGAATTAGATTGAGCAAAAGTCATTGAGAGTAAGAATAAAGCAGTGTCATAAAATAAGAATTTTACCAGCAAAAAGGTTCAGATACACAGAACCACAGTAGTGTGCCAGTGAAGCGTGATTTGAGATTCTATCATCAGCAAAGATCAGTAATGTCTGAGCAACATAGGTTCCTTGTTCAGCCTGGAGAAGAG
>NW_010281644.1:0-491 GCF_000690775.1 Eurypyga helias
CCCCCCCGCCCTATATATCTCTCTTCCCTGGTGAGCAGTGTTATCACGTTATACCTCAAACATTTGGTAACGACATGTCACTGTAATCCCCCTAGAAAACTTCCAATATCACTAATTTCTTCATTTATATTAAATATATTGCTGTGTGCTTTACCCCTGTAGCCTTTCTGCTTGGATAAAGCGGAGTTCAGCACTGACAGGAATATGTACGTGGGCAGGAGCTTATGGAAAAACAAAATCCAGACATGATAGGTGATTGGAGAGGGGCTTTCTTTTATTATTTTTTTCTTTGTGCCAGTTGATTTTATTTCTTAGCAGCTGTCAACCTCCAGCACTGTTAGAACAAGGCCTTAAGGCTGTGCTGCTGCTCTGTGGTCCCATCAGACAAGAAGCACAAGGAGGAGTGAAGTGGGGTTGTCCATTCATCCATTTAAGTCCCAGAAGGATTTGAAAGGCTGCGGCCAAGGGGAGAGTGGTTTAGGCTGCTTAAA
>NW_010281645.1:0-491 GCF_000690775.1 Eurypyga helias
GTAAGAAGAGAGCCCACTACTGAGGCAAACACATTTTTCTTTTTTTGCCCCAGGTAACTTGCTGAGGGGATGAGGAAAGTGTCACCTTCTTTTGTCTCTCACCATTTGATCCATGTGCACTGGCTTTATAGTCACTTCTTCATATCCAGCTTTTTAAGGAACATGGGCTGTCAGAGGGAGGAAGAGGAGAGGTGCCCCTCGACAGCAGGCAATGTTTCTGCCCCAAGTGACCGAGATGGGAAGCTTTTTTGGGTAATTGCTGCTGTTTGTTGGTACAGTCCCCTCTAGGCACCCGCTGCTGCCAGGCAGGGCGCTGGGCTGCACGCGGCAAGGGGGGACGTAGGGTGACACTTTGACTCTACCTCACGCTGGTGCCGCAAGTCCCTTCTGCCTTTCCTTCCAGGTTACTCGTCTGCAGCAGCCAAGCAGCACTCATACGCCAGTTTTCACAACTTGTCAGCCCAGTGAGTTCCTGCAGGCGAGCCCAGCCT
>NW_010281646.1:0-489 GCF_000690775.1 Eurypyga helias
TACGTTTTTTCGGCCAGCTGGGAAGGGCGTCGCCTCCCGTCCGACTGTGTATGTTTTTATAGACGGTAGTGAGAGCCACCTTTTCCACGAAGGAGGTGTGCACAGTTCCCCTTCCGCACATCCGTCACCCGCTCCAGATCCGCAGTCGTGTAACCCAGCCGAGACGCCCCACCACGGGCAGCGCTTGTTCCTCGGAGTGAGCGGTCCAGTTTCTCCATGAAAGGCAGGAATACAGGCAGAGGGCCTGCTTCCAGGGGGGTCTCAGCACTAGCGGAGTAGGGACGTCAACTCCAGGGAAACAGGAGATATGCAGCTTTAGAGCTCTCGTTTGCCAGCCACGGGCTGTCCGTATGGAGACAGCAGCAGCAGCCAGCATGTGTCCATAACAGCACTTCATGCCAGGTCCCGGCACGCAGCTGGGATAAAGAGCGCCGCACTGCCGAAAGGGGTCCCGCCGCCAGGAACGGCTCGGTGTCTGAGTCTGAACGG
>NW_010281647.1:0-492 GCF_000690775.1 Eurypyga helias
CTGTGATTCTGTGATTCTATGCTGGTTGACTCGGGAGCAGCAGGTAGCTCCGGGTGAGAGCTGAGCAAGGGCGAGGCGGGCGGCTGATGGGGTGAGGATGCTCTCCCCACCTCTCCTTGCAGTGCTGGGGGCAGTCGGAGGGGCGCGGGAGGCCTCTCCCGCTCCTGGAAGCAGCCCCTTCTCCTGGGTGGCTCGGGAGGCGATGGCAGTGGGCATGCTAGGGCTGCAGCAATCTTCTTTCAGAGACCTTTTTCACTTGCCAGACTTTCCTTCTGGGGCTTGGTTGTCTCCATCTGGGAAGGGGGAGTGTCGTTTCACATCAGCGGGATCTCTCCGACTGCTGCTGAGAATAAAGGGTAGGGAAACCGAATTTTTTGTCCGCTTGAAAGCCTTGTTCTGCCAGCATGACACACCGCCGGGGCAGTGCCTCAGCCCGGGACTTGAAGTTTGACTGCGTAGTTTCTCGCTGGAAAAGAAACCAACTGTTTCCGT
>NW_010281648.1:0-491 GCF_000690775.1 Eurypyga helias
TTGAAAATAATTGGCTTGCTGCAAAACAATAAAATTAAGTGAAATGTTATTTGAGTGGGCTTGCTCTGTAAGCTCAGATCTAGCCACAAAGGCCTAGTAATGTGAGAAAAAAATTAGTACTTTTAGTATTTCGAATTTATAATGATGAGTAATCTCTATCGTGAATATTGTAATCAATGTTTTCTTCAAAATAAAATTGATTGCCAGTCAATGAAATGAAGGGAGGTCATTTTGTGCTGTCTCAAATTCTGCCTAATTCATTATTACTTACACACTGGTGTACAGAAGAGATTTTTAATTTTTTGATGAAGTTTTACATGGTCATTGGCAGCAAATTCTTCTTACTAAGCAATTTTGACAGAATGCAGATGAAAGCAATCAAAGTTTTTCAGAAATGGGGCTAACAGTTCATCTTCTCCAACACAATACACACCTACACTTTACTGAACACATCGCGTGCTATAAGGAGCATAAACAGGGCAGAAAAAGTA
>NW_010281649.1:0-490 GCF_000690775.1 Eurypyga helias
CAGCCACTGCCACAGCAGAGGTGTGAGCACCCAGGCGCTGGCTCTCTGGGATGACACGGCTCAGACTGACAGGCAGCGTTTCCCCTTCTGCAGTGAAAGCTTCTTCATTTAAGGGAATCCCAGATGGCTTTGCTGACACTCCACAGGGCTCTGCAGAAACAGCCTCCTCAGAAGGGCCCAGGTTATTTCTCAAGTTCAGCGTGCTTGTCCTTTCATCTTCTACCCCATTCCCAGCCCAGGGGCCAGGCTGGACCTTTGTCACGTCCCCTTCCTCCAGCGGCTGAGATGCAAGGCATGGTGGACTGCAGGACAACAGCAGGATGCTGCAGGTGACCACACAGATGTTAAATCCTACTGATCTAGTCATAGCTGAGAGGAGATGTGCCCAGAAGCCTGCAAGGCTGACAAGTCCGGAATGCAAGACCTAGAAGGAGAAAAAGGAACAAAGACTACACATACCCATAGCCATCTATTCACACAGGGCCTTAAC
>NW_010281650.1:0-492 GCF_000690775.1 Eurypyga helias
ACCAACCAAAAAAACCCCTCAAAAATCAAGCTTTAAAAACTGTTGAAGAAGAAAGATAAGAGAACAAAAATATTGGATTTCCACAGTTTTTAAAACACAGCATGATTTTTTTGACTTCTACTTTTTTTTTCTGTGTATAGGATGTATTACTACTGCTTCTATTTGTATGTTGATGACTATAGCCATTTTTAACTTGAAAATAAGTCATCTGACTTTCTATGGGATGCCACTGGATCCCAATACTAGCAAGGGATCTTATGTTGGAGGTATTATAGACTGGGCATTGTCAGGGATTAAAGGGCTTGGAATTCGTGCTGTTCATATGATCCAAACTTGACAAAATTCAATTATACTGTAGCTATTGCACATCTTCCTTTCTTAAAATTAATTTTAAAACATGTATTTTCCTCAGTAGTAAATATCTCTTTCTGTCCTTCAGGGGCATTATTCTCTCACTTGTCAGCATCTTGTTCCTTATGTACTTGAAAAATA
>NW_010281651.1:0-492 GCF_000690775.1 Eurypyga helias
CCAACCCAAACTGTTCTATGCTTCTGTGATTTACCTCTCTCCTGAAAGACCTAGTCTCCAGTAGCACGGCTGTCCCAGCCTGGGCTCAGCAGAGAGAACAACCTGGTGACAACTCACCTTGGGCAGCATTTCATTTTCTTCCCATGAAGGTCTTCCTTGCTTTCCTCTAGGCTTTTGCCTGTTTGGGCTTAGTGTGTGTGGGAGGACGGGAGGTGTGGCTATACCAGGGCTATTAAGGAAGGATGGCTACAGGTTTCTTGTGTTTCCAGAATGGTGCCAGAATGATTGCTTCTGACATCTCTTCCAGTGCCTCTCTGGGGAGGGCTGAAGGGAGATGTGGTGACAGAGAAGAGGGGGCCGAGTATGGGTTGGACCAAAGCAGGTCTATGAACTTGGAGGTGGGATGACCCATGCTGCTGTCATTAAGAGCTTTGGGGCAGAACATGGGAGGATTTCAGTCATAGCACCTTGGTGTCTCCTGGTGAGATGCCC
>NW_010281652.1:0-485 GCF_000690775.1 Eurypyga helias
CCAGCCTCTTCTTGCCTCTCCCTTCCTTGAACAGGGCTCTCCCAGTTGTCTTCCTTTTGCCCCAGGAGGCTCTGCCATATTTTCCAACTCCCTGTATTGAGGGCAGTTTTTCAACTGCACTAAACTTGCAGAGTAAGAAACAAAACTGATCTGCTTCTGTTGCCCCTTCACTGTAGATTCGGTGTTTGTCTATCTTGAAATAAAATGGCTCTTTATCACATCTCTGACAGGCAGAGCAGTATCATCTGTGCTTTATTGGACTCCAAGAAGTGCACTGGGCAGGATGCACGTGGAAAAAGCAGACCTTGATGTTGAATAACGTAACTAGAAGTCTCCAGACTTTATCTCAAGACTATCCTCCTTGATCACCTATGAAGAACTGGTCACTGCTATGCTCTTTAACATACCCAGAGACTCCACAATTGCCTTGTCTTCTGGTGTCTGTAGCTCATAGGATGGGTGTGCATATGTATACTGTGTCATGT
>NW_010281653.1:0-492 GCF_000690775.1 Eurypyga helias
TGGCATGTGCATAGTGTCCGCAAAGCGTGTCTGTGGCATGCCCACGGGGTGAGCATGACGTGCGCTTGGTGCGTGCGTAGTGCACTCAAGGCACGTCTGTGGCGTTCCAGAGCCTGACGGCAGCGAGTGGCAATGCAGGTGAACACAAACCGTTAGAGCTAAAGGGACTGCAAAAAGCCATCCCTGAATGTGACAGACTGACCCCGCTTCACTGACCTCACTCAGCTGTCAGTCCCGTAGCTGGACTGCGAAACGGGAGCACACGCATCTTGCTTGTAGCTATGCAAGTCAAACTGTGCAGGGCGACTGCGCACTTAAACCGTGAGACGGTCACGCTACACACCGCATCCGTGTCTGCGTACATGGAAAAGTCCACTGTCAGCTCGCTTCGTCCTGTGCCACAGAGACAAGGGCCTGTCAGGAAGCCATGGGAAAACGCACAGGCTGCAGCTGAAGCAGAGCTAACTTGCCCTTTTCCAGGTGCTTCCCTAC
>NW_010281654.1:0-492 GCF_000690775.1 Eurypyga helias
CTAGCAAAGACAAGAGCATGGCCTGGAGCTGTTTGCTCACAGGGAAATGGGGTCCAGGATGCAACCAGGAGCCTGTGGATATGGTCGTCTTCATCAGTCAGGAAAAAAATGCTTTTACTTCATCGCAGGCTTTTTTTCCTGTTTCTATGATGCTTATGGCCATAAAGGTTTAGCAAAATGCTTGACAACCCTTCCTGCTAAAAGAAATTAAAATGAAGAAAATTGGATTAATACACTGGGATTAAATTTTAAATAATGGTCTTAAACCTTACAAATACACCCTCACAAAATTAAAACCTTCAAGAGCAAATCACCACAGACTAAAACTCCAGGCCGTGTTTTTCTCTAGAAACTCTCCCACACGTATCAGCAGTTGAACAAGACCAGGACAGTTGCACAACATTCAGAAATTATTATAGAATTTAATCAGTGCTCAGCAGGGATGGCCACCTTTACAGCGCTGTGTGTTGTTTCAAAAGGTGAGATTCACTA
>NW_010281655.1:0-475 GCF_000690775.1 Eurypyga helias
AGTTACAGACGTTACGTACCTTGGTTTTAACCTTTTCCATTTCCTTCTGTAAGCACAATTTCTCTTCCTCCAGGGCACTGCGGTAGCGCGCAGTAACTTCAAGTGAAGCTTCCGATATGGACTGCTTTTTCAGAGCATCGGCAAGCTCCTGCTGCAGCTGTCTGACCAGGCCCTAAGGAAACAGTTAAATGAACGTGAAGAAAATAGCAAGAACATGAAATGTGCCTTTACTTTAACTTACATGATTATACAATTAGACCTGTCTTCAGATTGAACTCAAAGCTATGAATTTTTGCCTGCCACCAGCAGGCACCTGCGCAGATACTGACCTCTCTTCGTCCTTCTCACCTGAGCACCTCCAAACCATCAGCAGCTGTTAATGAGGATTTCTATTTCCTAATACATACAAAAGGCTCAAGGACTATTCTGCTTGGAAGAATACACACGCACACACTGCAATCATGTATTTTTTTTT
>NW_010281656.1:0-491 GCF_000690775.1 Eurypyga helias
TTTGCTTTTACGTGGAGGGGCAGCCAGTATACTTTCAACAGTCTCCAGCAAGGATACAAACATTCCCCCACTATCGCTCACAACGCCTTAGCTAAGGTTTCAGCAGAGAGTCCGGTTCCACCTGACAGTGCAGCATATCAGTAGATCAATGACATCCTGACGGGGGGAGAGAGCCAAGATAGCGTAGAAGACACAATGGAAAACATTTGGGGGACGTTAATCAGATTAGGATTGGAAATTCTGGATTTAAAATGTCGGGGACCAGCGCAGGAGACTAAATTCCTGGGAGTCTGGGGAATTAAAGGAGCTGCCTCTACTCCTCAAGACAACCTAGAAAAAATAGAACAGGGACGAAGTCCATCCGGTGTAAAGGAGCTACAGCAAGTTTTAGGAGTCTTAGGGTATTAGCACAGACATATTCCTGGCTTTTCCTTTATTGCTTGTCCCCTGTACAATCTTCTCAAAGAAAGGAAAATCATGGGAATGGACTG
>NW_010281657.1:0-492 GCF_000690775.1 Eurypyga helias
CTAACCTCTGTTCTCATGTTTTCAAAACTTCAGTGAACAAGAAATGAGCTTGTTTGTGTCTCAGAAGTCAGTGCACCACTGTCCATACTCGTGATAGTTGATTATGTAAAAGTCAAAATACATGCACACAGGACACCAAGAAAATAACACTTTTAAATAAATATTTTACATTAAAAACAAACTTAGCTGTAACCATAATTAAGCATTTACTATTTTTCCACATGTACAGCTTACGGAGGAGGAGGTTGGGAGCTGGAGTTGTACTGGTTGCAGCCCAAGGAGGTGTCCATCAGGGAATCCGCAGAAGGGAGATTATTGGGAAAGTTTGACCCTTGTTACCTTCTGCAATACCCCACATGCACTCATGCAGAGCCTCAGGTCTTGGTGACAGGAATAACGTGTGAAACTGCATTCATGAAAACACAGAACTTTGATTTTCAATGGGTTTTCTTAAATATATTTGTAATAGGGAGGGTGGTGAGGCACTGGGAC
>NW_010281658.1:0-493 GCF_000690775.1 Eurypyga helias
TTGACCACAACTCTGAGTGCAACCACTGAGCCAGTTCCTTATTCACTGAGCAGCCCCTTAACTATTACATCTGTTATTACACAAGTAACATCAAACACTCCCTGCAAGTCTGCTTATATCTGCTCTCACCAGGCTGTTTCTTTAGGTGTTGGCTGTGTGCAGGATGCCACCAAGGCCAGCTCGGCTGTTACAGTGACACTGCAGACACCGAAAACAACACACATTTCACCCCTCCGGGTACCAGGACACAGTGACATTTAAACACCCGACGGCCAAGAGGCCTGCTTCAGAGTGAAGGAGACACACTCACTTGGCTGCCGCAGCATAGGACCGGGCAGGCAGCACGGGGCTCACCAAGGCCGGGGCGGCAGCGAGGCGCTGGTCGAGCCTGGGAAAGACCCACCCGCGACGCGGGGCCAGTACTGCGAGAGAAAAAGCAAACATCGCCTCAGAGAAGCGCCCCAACCTCGCTCGCCTCCCTGGGAGCCGGCCA
>NW_010281659.1:0-493 GCF_000690775.1 Eurypyga helias
TGATCCTATGTGTGTTTCTCCGTCATAGCTTGCTACCTGTCAGAGAAAAGAAAGAGTACCATATTCAGTAAACTCTGTCTGTGCCATCATACACTGTGATATGAATATGCAAACAATCCTATAATTTCTAGGTATTTGCACTATGCTGAACATAAATCCAAGAAAACAAATAGAGCAGGATGGCAGCATACTGTGTGGCAGCGCATGTTACTGTATTTACCAAACTTGAATTCATTGTACGTAACAGTAGACATATAATGATGTTCTGCAGATATTGCTCACTGACATTTCAAAGAAGTGCATGTCAAATAGGGCAGTCAGATGTAGTACAGACCTACTGTGTATTAGAACATATAAACATTTGTACTGATACTCTTAGGTTTTTTTGGGGGGATTGCTTTAAATTCTGTTCTCTTTTTAAATAGCCGTTCATGAAAAAAATGCAGACGTTCACTCTACTCCTACCTGAAGCCCCAAGATTTTTCTACCAGAA
>NW_010281660.1:0-489 GCF_000690775.1 Eurypyga helias
TGTGTGGGAACGCTGGCTCTGCCTTCCCAACGGCTGTGAGCGTGGTGGCCGGCCACTGCTCTCCTGCCTGCACTAATGCCCTGGGGCTGTTGAGGGAGGAGGTAAGCGGGCAGGACCCCAGAGTCGACTTGGGGCTACGCCGCTACATCCCTGAGGGGAGAGGGCAGGCAGCATAGAGGCGTCCTAGGCTAGAAGGACATCAGGGAGAAGGACCTGAGGCAGGGGAGCATCATGGAGAAAGTCCTGCCTCCCTAGTCTAGGCGCTAACACACTTTGGGAGTGTGACAGGCCCAGAGGGACACTCGGGCCTGACCCATACCTGAAGGCTTTCGTTTCACATCCAAGGAACGCGGGGCCAATGCTGCTTTCATTCAGAAGGCGGCCAAGCTGCCGAGGAGAGAGGTTTCACAGTGAAGGCCTGGCCATCTCCCTGCACTCCCCCGCAGTTTTCGCGGTGACAGTGGGACCGGCCGTTACTGTGCAGTGCGC
>NW_010281661.1:0-492 GCF_000690775.1 Eurypyga helias
GCCTGGGGCAAGGGAGAGCAAGCAGGCAGTTGTGGGAGAGCATGTTGAGGCTCCACTGCGGCAGACGTGGAGGAGACGTCCTTGCGTCGCACCTCTCTGCTCCACCCACCAGTGGCATGTTCCAACTGCCTCGTCCATTTGTTTCTGTCCACCTGATGCCACGGAGAGCCACGGTGACTGTGGGTCGGGCTGCCCACCCTTGCAAGCGACAGGCGTGCGTGCCTTGTGTGCGCGAGGGGTCTGAAGTCTGGAGGCTGAGGTTTTGGCTGGGGAGGAAATGGTGTGGCTGGCCTCCCCCGGCTGCTGTGAGCTCAGGCCTGTCTGCTTTGTAGGTGTGACCCAGCCATCAGCCCGCCTGCGTCCTGCTCCCCCTCCGAGGAGGAGGCAGCTAACAAGCAGTGTGCAATCCTCACGCAAGTAGTCGGTGGCCCGTTCCAGCCATGCCATGCAGTTGTGCCGCCCGAGACGTACTTTGAGAGCTGTGTCTATGAC
>NW_010281662.1:0-493 GCF_000690775.1 Eurypyga helias
AAGTACTAAACTTCCACTGCTTGTCAGTTTACCATTCACACTGAGCCTTATGGCTTATTACCAATTACTTGATGACTCACAGTCCATCACCAGTTCAGTGTTTCAGTGGATTTTCCTCTTCTGATGCCATAAACAAAATTTTTCTTCCCCCTTTGTCAAGACATAGCCTTTACTGCATTCAGCCTACAAAAAGGTCACTTTCTGAGGCTTCCCATAGATAGCAGACCCAATTTCAAACCAATTAAAGAATATAGTTTCTTCAAATTGCACCAACACACTAATGATTATATGCATTGAGATGGTTCTTTACATTCGCCATGCTTTATAGTAGTAGTAAGATGTTACAGGCTCCCTGTAGTGGGATGAAGCAGAGCAGTTGAGTCTAGAGGCTTCAGGCAATGTTACGTATTCATGTAAGTGTTGCATTATGACTCAACCAATCACATGTAAAACCCAGATCTTCCTTTTCTAATTGGCTGAAGATAGGATTTCT
>NW_010281663.1:0-493 GCF_000690775.1 Eurypyga helias
TAAAGGTCTTTTCCAACCTAAAACTGCAGATTCTATGAAAACTGCAGAAGACGAGGCTGCAGAAGACATCTGCTGCAGGAGGCAATGGCTGTAGGATGGCCCTTTCCTCTCCTTTTCCATGAGTCTCGCCAGCCTTACACTCTCACTATAATCTAATGTCAATTCCTTAAGTACACATCAGTCCTTGGGATGAGATGTGTGTTAGGCCAAAACCTGAGAAGAAAATGGTAATTTGTAGCATGGCCCTACCAGGGCACTGTCCCTGCCCCTGCCTGCATCCATTCCCCATCCCAACTATTGCCTCTGTAGGATGCTGCAGCCCCAGGACAAAGCCAGGATGGATAGCACCAGCAGCTGCTGAGGGAGAAGGATGAGCATGCCTGTGGAACAATACACTATCGCTGCATGGCCAGTGTGCCCCTATGGAGACACACAATATTTCCTTCAAATTTGGGGTCTTCCTCAGTGCTGAGACCATTGTCCCTGTTCCTCC
>NW_010281664.1:0-493 GCF_000690775.1 Eurypyga helias
TGCCCATAGGCATGTTGCATGCCGCAACACCTGGAGGTAAAGAGAGCTGAATGGACAGGTCTGCTGACCCCACTGCTGGAGGATGTCTCTGGACAGGTCTAATATGCCACCACATGTCTAGAACTTCGCAGCACATTTCATGGAGTAGTTTCGGTTCAAACATAAATTTTTGTCTCAGATGGTAAATGCATGTTGGAATGAGCGGTTTTATTTTTATGTAATCTTGGCTGAGATTTCATCTAACATGGAAACACAGCAAAGAGCACACCAGGGAGATTTAGATACTCCCCCTCCTCCCAAAAGGAGCTGGAAACTTCAGTGCCAACAGCAACAAAATCAAGGGAGTGATAAACTCGCTGGCCAGGTGTCACACCAAGCCTGCCTTCCCCTTACTGCTCTTCCCTTGACTCCTTGTGCTCCAAGCAGCCTGGTGAAAAGGCAGTTACATGGCTTCTTTGCCTGCCACTACTACTGGATCACCATCCTCATGGTT
>NW_010281665.1:0-493 GCF_000690775.1 Eurypyga helias
GCTGGCCAGACTTAAACCATGACATCTGGGCAACACCAGCATCCAAAGAGTTAAGATCAGTTGCTATGCAATTATATCCCAGAGACTCTAAATGCTACGTCAGGAGTTGCATTAGAATCTTAATTTTTTTTGGTCAACATCAGTATGTTTATTGGAAGGAATATTAATTTTCAAGTGTAGAACAGTAAAATGCATGAGATCAGAAAATATTAAAAATAATGCAAAGAGAGCTTAAATAATAAGCTGAAATAATAAGTTTATTATTGTAAGTAATAATTTCTTCAACAGCCTCTATTTTAGTGTTCTGTAGTTGGCACTGTGTATTTCTTTGTAGTAAAGAGGCAGCCAGTAATTTTACAGAAACTCTAGAGAGAACATAAACAAAATGGATTTTATAAGATATTGCTGAAGGACTTGGACTGTATCACAGACTGCAAAAAACTTGCCTGCCTGTGCTGCATTTGACATGTTTGTATTGAATGTTTTGTGTTGC
>NW_010281666.1:0-491 GCF_000690775.1 Eurypyga helias
AATGTGCCCACCTGGATGACATCTGGAGCCTTTTTGCATATCCCGCAACCCACTCAGGGCTAGGGATCGGGTGTTTATTGAGTCGTCGTGAGTTCTTCCTCTTCCTCTTCTCCTGATGCCTTTGCTTTTCCCTCATGCTTTACTAAATGGCTGATTTTCTCTTCCAGGATTTCTTCTTGTCTACAGGGCGACTGATACTGGCACCCGCTGGTTTCCTGCTGCAGCTGCAGTGCCTGCTGTGGGGGCTGGAATAATTCCAGTGTCTGATGGGGGGGTTAGACTAGCTGCAGTGCCTGTCGTGGTTTTGCCTCTCCTCCCCTTAGAATGTTGTGTAAGACCAAGCAGGGTTTGGTACGTACCAGCCAGGGCCCAGCACTGTACGGTAAGCACCAGCATTTCCTGTATCAGGATCCTGTAGTTGTTTGTCAGTGAAGTTCCAGACAGTCGAGGAACAGTGTCGGTGGCTGGGAGCTGTCTCCCTCTGGCTCTCC
>NW_010281667.1:0-490 GCF_000690775.1 Eurypyga helias
CCAAAACAGTGCTGATAACACACCCATGTTATAGCTATTGCTGAGCAGTGTTTGTACAGTGTCAGCACCTTCTGTTTCTCACTTTGCTTCCCACACAAGCCAGTCTGGGGTGGGCAAGAAGCTGGGGGGCTGGGGGGAAAGGGGGCAGAAAAAACCCAGATGTCTGCAGTGAAAGAGTAATTTTGCTCTTTTATAAGTCTCTCCTCTGCCTTTTTAAAAATATGAAATATATATGTTTACGCACACACTCAAGTAATTCAGAATTCGTGCACATGTGACCTTATCATTCACTTGGCTAGTATGTTCAAAATACTCCAAGCACAAGAGTCATTGTACACATCAGGTTTACAAAACCTACCTTTAGCTTTCAGGTAAACTTTTATCATTAAATAAGTTTTATTTACAACATCCTTTATATTCAGTACCTTTCTTCATCTTGAGATGTTTCACTGAAAGTGCTATCATCCAGCACTTGAAGGTGATTCCTGCT
>NW_010281668.1:0-491 GCF_000690775.1 Eurypyga helias
TCTTTTTCTTCTTTTAAAAAGCTGTATATAGTTGGTAGGAAGAAGCTTTTCAGAAAAGTGTTCTGTGAAGGAAAAATCTAAATCACCACTGTCACAAAAATGAACAATGCTGTGCTGGCTTTAGTCAACAAAACTGTCAACAATTATCATTTAAAAGGCCTAGCTGATTTTCTTTTTCAAAAAGTGGTGTGCGTTTATTTATGGAGAAATAAATGTGTTACCTAGCTTGCAGAACTACAGAAATGTATTGATAGTATTTCACTTTTTAAAATGTTGATGTAGTTCCTAACAAAGATGCTTAGTAGTATTATAAGTACTAAATAGTAGTGATTACTCACTGAACTCCTAAGTTCTAAGTGCTTTAATTTTTGAATAAAGTAAGACCATGTTTTTCTGCTATAGAAGTAGTTTTGCTCTTTCTAAAGGTCAGAGGCTTTGTGTCACCATGTGTACAAACACCCCAAACCCTAGCACCTTTTAAGGAATTAAAA
>NW_010281669.1:0-488 GCF_000690775.1 Eurypyga helias
TTATCCCTGCCATTCAGGTGCTGAGTATCTTGTGATTTGGGGGTCATGCAGGAAGCGAATAAAAGCTAGCTGGGCATCTTCGTCTAAATTCTGGAATGGATCTATTGGGAAGAGTTCCCAGTGTGGTTCGCTAGCAGTTGAGCACGTAGAGCAAGGCTGCACTTGCCCAGTTCTTTCCTTGGATTTCTTCTGGTCATCTTCTGAGCCTGTGGTTTCTGGGCAGGGTTAAAAATGCTTCATGCTTCCAAAACATTGAAGAATTCCAAAAGACCAAAGGCCTCTGCAAGCCCCTGCCTGCTGGTCACTGAAGATCCCATTAAAAGCTTCAGACTGACCCATGCTCTCCCATGATGTGCATATCTACGTAATCCCTGCTGTGAGCGGAGCAACTGCCAGCGGTGTTCTCCAGCATGTTTTCCACCTTTTTGCCTGGAAACATTAAAAGAGGGTGGCCTTTGCTTCTCTTGGAGCATCCGTTTCTGTTATGT
>NW_010281670.1:0-493 GCF_000690775.1 Eurypyga helias
CTAAGAAGCATGGCACATTGTGACACGGAGCAGGGGATACTGCAGGGACTTTGTGCAGCGGGAAAACACGCCGGGCTGGTGGCCCCTCTACTGGGATCTCAGCTGAGACTCACCCTCCAAATCCTTCTCCTCCAACTGGTTCCTGACAACATTTGTTTTTCCACGGTCGATCAACGCCTCTTCGTCGTATTTCTGTGTGACGATGAGAAAAAGGTAAAAGTTGGGGCTGGGTGTTACATCCTCCCAGCCATCACCCACCGCTGCGGCCACACACGGCCACGAGCATCACAACCCGCATGCTTCCTTCTCTGCCGCAGCCCTAAAAACACGGACTTGTAGGAGGGGCGTTTTTTCCCTCATCCAAATAAACCACACCATAACATCACCTTCACTGTACACGTGAGTCTGGAAGCATTTACTACAGCGGAAGAGGGTTGAGTGTTTCAGACTGAGGTACAAAACCTCCCGCTTTGTTCTTGCGGTTCCTTCTCTT
>NW_010281671.1:0-493 GCF_000690775.1 Eurypyga helias
CTTAGTCAAGCTGCCCGTTAATGCTGAGAAAAGAGCTGAACCTTATGACCATCCAGCATTCACCTCGTTTGTTTTTTTCCTAACTACTGTGTTACTTTCTTTTTGGCCTCACCTCCTCTGGTGCTGTTCTCTTCTTAGGGATTTCTAGGCTCTGTGCCAAAAAAGATATTTGGGGATGGAAGAGAATTACTCTCTCTGTCTCACAGTAAAGTTCAACCCCAGATGGTCTCCCACTGAGTCTCGTGTAAATTCTTGTGTTTCGCTTGCTCCACGAGTGCTCATGTCTCTCTGTCAGTGCTCTGGAGCTGTGTGACCACAATTGCACAGGGCTCTGCTGCAGGGAAGTGCTGCCTTGCGTTTTGGAGAAGGAAACCTGGAGAAACACCTATTCGAGCTTCTTAGCTTGAGCCTGCTCAGCATGGTCCAGAAACCCTTGATCAGCTCAGAATGCGGGTGGGTGAGCGAGCTACTGTTCCCCTAGGGTGAGCTGGGC
>NW_010281672.1:0-494 GCF_000690775.1 Eurypyga helias
AAGTCTCCTGCTTCCAGTGGACTTTGAGCATGGGCCGTTCTTATGGAAATCAGATCTGTGGAAGTAAGACCTTGACAGCATGTGGAAAATCCCAGTAGAGAAGTCCGATAAGGCCGAACACTGCTGGAGGAAGCAAAGCAGGCAGACTCCAGGCCAATCCCAGCTCTCAAAGTGCTGAGTGACTGGTGCTGGGAAGAATGGATTGGCCTGCAGGGAAATGGACCCTGACCCACCCCTCCAGGCCTGGGGGTGGTGATGGACCCTGTTACCAGCATCTGGCTCTGCCTGCTGCGCTCAGGTGCTGTGGAACTGTGCCCATGGGTGCAGGCCCTGCTATGCCCAGGATCCCCTGGGTCCCAGAGTGCCACCCCTGGCCCAGCAATGCTGTTTCCCAGCTCCCCCAAACCCTCAGCTCTACAACTGTCTCCACCATGTGCCGCGGGTGTCGCACCACCCACCGGTAGGGATCTTGGTGTTGTCCACAGGCAGGTAGG
>NW_010281673.1:0-494 GCF_000690775.1 Eurypyga helias
GCCTTTCCAGTTTTGAAAAGAAGTGATAAGCAGTCCTTAGGCAGCAGAGAGGGTTCTGACCACCAAGGGTGGAGGTCAGTGGAGTTTGCCATGCTAGACATTGCTCCAGCAGGTGAATAATCTCTTTCTGGAGCTGTGACTGTGCTGGGAGACATGGGTCAATGAGCTGTCCGTATTAATCTCATGTCACCGCTGAACACATGAGCTGCTGTAACTTCTTTACGAGAACAGCTACACGTACGTGCAACACGGCACTGCTTTTCTGTGCAGTCTGTCAGCCAAATGAAAAGGAAAAAGAACGGAAGGTAACTTTGTTGACTTACCAGAGTAGTTCAAGCCTTGCTTTCTTTCTGACTTTACAACACAAGAGGAAGGTCTTAAGGCAGTCCAGCCAGTGCAAGAGCATTTGCAGCTGCACAGCTGAGCTCCCAGATAACCCCCTTGCAACTGGCTGGCAGGAGAAGGGTCAGGCTCATCCCAGTGACACCTCCCAC
>NW_010281674.1:0-487 GCF_000690775.1 Eurypyga helias
TACTCTTCTCCTTTCCTGCCCCTACGGGGTAATTCCCAGGTTCAGATGATCCTTTGGCAGGGCTTTTATCTGACAAGGAGCAGGATGCTCCCAAGAAGCCAGTTCCAAGAGGCCTTAAAAGCAGCTCTGAGAAGATGGCAGAATGGAGCAAGGAGAAAGGTGAGCGGGGTTGCTCGGTGCACCCTCTTCGTATCAAACGAGCCAGCAGCCGGGGGTAGTTGTGCAACGTCCAGACATTACCTGGAGAGCCAGAGAGTCCCATCCCCACCAACCATCCGCTCGTTTGTAGAGCACCTCGATACTGCCAGTGTGCCACAGGTTACAGAGCTGACCTTTTTTTCTGGGAATGGAGGCTCCGATCATACCTCTCCAGCCTGTTTGACACGCTGCCAAAGGAGATCAGCGTTTGGGTGACTGAGAGCGTCGCTGGTCCACGTCAGAGCCCAGCTGGGGCACCTCTGGGTTGGATCCAGCTGCACTGTGCCTG
>NW_010281675.1:0-492 GCF_000690775.1 Eurypyga helias
TCTCCCCTCGAGGAGGCCTGTGAGGGGCCTGCACTCCCCCATCTCCCTTCCTCTTGCTTCCAAAGATGTCCACCCTCCTCATCGCCCGCCCCGTGTGCCAGGGAGCGCAGAGGAGTGCTTGCACTTCACCTGCCCCCTCCTCTGAGGGTTCGTGCGTGAGAAGAGGTGCTTTGAGCAAACCCCGCAGGAGAGGGAGGATGGCGAGGACTCCTCCTTAGGCTTCAGGAGGCCTTTCTCGAGGGGGCTGGCCCTCCACGGCCAGAGCAAAGGTGCTCCTGCAGTGCCATGTGCCCAGCCACGAGGGCACCTCCACAGACTGACAGTGGCTTTGTTTAAGCTGGCCTAAGGGCCGCTGCTCTTAATGACCACGCAGTGCGGCACTCACCCTTGCAACAGCTCTCACCAGAGAAACGTCAGTGGCCTCAGCTAACCCAAAACACGGCAGCCACCTTGAAAGTCCCCAGCAGGGGTCCACAAAGAACCTTGGCTCTC
>NW_010281676.1:0-494 GCF_000690775.1 Eurypyga helias
TCCTGGCTGAACCCAGCACATCCTGTTACAAAATGACAGACCCTAAGCACATCTTGGAATGTTGGCACCATACCAAATATAAAAGGGACTAAGGATGCTGAAACACCAGATAAGCAAAGAAAAATTAGTTCAAACCTACAACAGTATGTAGCAGGCAATTCCATGAGTCAACTCATAACCATATATGGAAGAGGAACTTAGGAGTTCATGGCAAGTAGGAGTAGGAGTGACAAGCACCCCTACAGTGAGCACCAAGGACCCCAAAGACCACCGACTCAATTTACAGAGTATGCGCAACTGGGAGGAGAATATATAAATAAATTCCAGGAAATGTTTATCATAAGACTGCCTGTTCCAGTAAATATAATGAATATGTATATCGTTACTACATAGAAACTGTATGCTCTTGATTTAGGGTGTGCACATTGGCTGAAACAATCCCCCGTGCACCCAGGGCTGTAATAAAGAATGCCTGTCTTCTAAAACTTCAAACT
>NW_010281677.1:0-494 GCF_000690775.1 Eurypyga helias
TGCTTGGCTTGATTATAAACCATCACTCATTAGGGGCGGGTCTGGTCCTGAATTATCAAACTGGATGGCACACTTGCTCCATGGCCTCGTAGCAGCCCGCATCACTTTCACATTCCCCATCCGTTGCCTCGGCTGAAGAGTCCGGTGTCATTCCAGCACAGCAGTCATCCCCGCTCTTTGGTACTTGTTTTGCTCTGCATCTTCCCAATTGGGCTGTATCTTTTTTGAACTTAATTTGGCTCAGTTCTCCCCATGTCAGCATTTTCCTGTGGCTCCAATAGCTCTGCCTCCCTTTAGGCATCTTAGATGGAAGGCCTATGGTGCCATGAGACCTGTGGAACTAAAGGACACGTGGAGGGGGGAACCAGGAGCTCGTAAAGAAGAGCAGGTGTGAAGGGAGCGGATACGTGGGTGGCAAGAGAGGGTTTAGCTCCATGGCTGCCCAGTAGCTTGTGGCAGCTGAGCCCTGTTTTACTCTTTTCCAACAGCCACTG
>NW_010281678.1:0-494 GCF_000690775.1 Eurypyga helias
TGGTAATCAAAGCAGTGAGATTCTGGAACTGTTCCCAGTCATATAATGTCTCAGGTAAAAAAGCTTTAAAATGTGGTTTGATAGTGCTATAAAAACAGAATAGAAGACAGAGTTGCTATCTATGTCAAGTTGTTCAATTCAATGACCCAAAGTCTACAGCCTTGGGAGTAGAGTATCAACCTGAAACTTTGTTGCCCACATCTTCTCAGCATCCTTTGCCACCATTACTCAATCACCATTTGTTCCCCCCACTGCTAAATGTGTAAATGTCAAGCTGTTATCTTACCCATTGATGGTCTGTAGTTGGTGTTCCCGTATCTTGTTCTGGCCTCTTTGTAAGATTAGGCCATGCAGTCAAACTGGAAAAAATGTGCATATGTAGTGGGCTTAGACATTCAACTCCTTTAAATAATCTGGACCAAAGCAACTTGTCCAAGATAACATGGGAAGTCTGTCACAGAGTAGGAAATCAAGTCTAAACCTAATGGTCATCT
>NW_010281679.1:0-494 GCF_000690775.1 Eurypyga helias
ACAAAAAATCCCCCAAACCCAACATTTTGGTAACTACAATGTAATTAAGCCAACTATAAAGCAGTGATAATGGGCAATAATGACTTCATGTGAACAAAAACATTCTCATGAAGTTTTAAAGCATCTGATGATGAGCAAAACATTCTTACAGTTCCTCTGTGAAGACCATTCACTTTATGCATGAAAATTGGAGGTACATGGAGAGGTGCTTTCTTGCAAGGCAGGGATTGTATTTAAGGTTCTTGGTAGAATGGACCACAGTGATTACTGGGAGAGAGTGGAATGCATAAATGTTCCTTGTTTTGTGGCTAAGCCACAAAGCTTATAGCTTTGACAATCCCTGTCAAAGAACCAAGAAAAGATTAATTAAAATACAGATACCCATTGGGGCAATGGAAAGAGGTCGGTCTAATATTAAAGCATCTGCTCATCTCCTCTGGTAGCATTACAGTAAGAATTAGAACCCACTTTGATTTCGAGGTGGTGTCCTCTGG
>NW_010281680.1:0-491 GCF_000690775.1 Eurypyga helias
AAAGCATTAATAATAAAATCCCTGGAATATTACACAATACATTATTACACTGTTGCATAGGCGAGCACATAGTAGAAAAATGTGGTTAATACTTGTGAATTGTTAAGGCTGATGATAGAAGAAGCTAAATAAAAACATATTTCCCATTACTCAGACCCCAGAGGAGATCAGCTGCTGGCACGTAACAGAAGCGCACTACTACCTGTCAGTTCTTCCTTTAACAAACACATATACATACACACGTATATCTGTGTCTATGTACATACACCTGATTTCTGTAATGCCGATGCTGGCAGGAAAGTGTTAGGAAATGTGACGACTGTGGGTCGCCAATTATGAAATTTAAGTTTCCTCAGCAGAGCCCACTGCCAGCTGTGCTGAAATGGAGATCCCCCCTCCAAAAAGCATCTGAACTCTGCTCTAATAGCCATTTGGCACTAACATACCTTTAAGCCTAGAGCTTCGTCACCCAAAGAGGGAGACAAAAAAAA
>NW_010281681.1:0-493 GCF_000690775.1 Eurypyga helias
GGGCGGACATGCAATGACCTGCCTTGCTGCTTACAGGGGCAAACCTGCACTCCCAGAGAAGCACCAGGAAGCCTGGAGCAGGGGAAGATGCCTGGTCACTGTCCCCGGAGAACACGGGCTATGATGACGCTGAAGAGGTGTCTCTGGCACATCTCCCTGAGGACACAAAGGCTGTGACACCGGAGTTCAGTGCACAGCAGTCCCTGAGCCCTGGGCCAGGACACCCCATCCTTGCCACAAAGCTGGGTGCAGCCGGGAGGGAGAAGTCTGTGCAGCTGGGGGAGCCGTGAGCACCAGGAACTGCTTCCCTGTTCCCATGGGCAGCAGGAAGAGACGGTCCTTTCCTCTACTTCTATTCCCGCTGGTTTTACACCGTGCTTCCATACTTCATGGTATTAAAAGGCTTTGCTGTTTGAGCCAGACCTCGTGTTTGCCTGCCTGGGTGTCAGGGTGTCTCCCTGAGGCTGACTGGGGGGAGCAGAGAACAGAGATG
>NW_010281682.1:0-495 GCF_000690775.1 Eurypyga helias
TTTTTTTTTTAGTGGTTGTTTTCTACAGTTGCAAAGCAGCTGCATTATTGCAGGTACAGTTTTATGACATGTAAACTCACAGGTAGACCCTAGCTAGTCTGATGGTATCCACTTTGGTCTATGTCTACAGTTTGTTGTTATTCAAACTTGTACAGAATGCCAATTTTAAATCATGTTCCTTGCTCATCTCTCTGGATAACTCCTGTATCTAGGTCTATGACCATATTATAAGGAGATTTAAATAAAACTTTTTTTCATTTGGCCATTTATTTCCAACAGTTTTAATGATGTTTTATTGTAAAATCACTTTTTGAGTCTGCTCATGAATATCATAATTTTAGTATATCCTTGTTTGTTTCTTCCAAGGGCACCTTCCTTGTTTTGTCCCGATACCTCTTATGTGGAACATCACCCCAACCGCCCCTTGCCCCCAACAACCGGCCAAAAATCACCTACCAAAAGCACCCCAATTAAAAAAAAAAACAAACCTCACAC
>NW_010281683.1:0-495 GCF_000690775.1 Eurypyga helias
TTTTTTTTTTTTAAATTTTTGCTCATCTATCCAAATTTAAGACTGAATCTATGTACAAGACTGGTTACCTTTTGATAGTGAGTCTGATATGACATTTCTGTGTTTGTAACACCACCAACTTTATTCACTTTTAGGTGAAGACTAGGAATTTCCTAACATGTAAATATGCACCGATGCTTTTTGTATTAGGGGTTCTTCCACTGGCACCCTTGTAGAAAAGGGGAGTGGCAGTTAAGACCATCCGTTAAGCAGTGCTATTTTGTATGTGTGTACCAATATGGGATCAGAGTTTGTACTGCACAGATTAATTAAAGCACTACAAAAAAGTCAATAGTATGGATTGACACTAGCCAGGGAAAATGTCAGCTCCTTATTGAATGAAATAATGCAGTTAGGCTAGCAATTGCAGAGACTGTATGACTAGAGTAAAATAAATAGAATGTTGCAGAAAATATAGCCAGCTTTACCGTCATGGTTGAACTCCAGCCAGCAACT
>NW_010281684.1:0-494 GCF_000690775.1 Eurypyga helias
CACCCTGTGTGTCCTCTGTCACTAGGTCCCCTGCCCCATTTGGCAGAGGGTCCACTTTTTCTCAGTCTCCCTTCTACTGCCAGTGTACACATACAAGGCCTTGGTGTTGCTTTTCACATTCCTCACTAGCTGCAACTCCAGCTGAGCTTTGGGCTTTCCAAATTCTACCCCATCACACCCACGCCATGGCTCTATTCCTCCAGAGCAGCCTGGCTCCACTCCTGCCTTCCGTGCACTTCCTTGTGCTGGCAACCTCAGGCAGCAGTTCTTTGTTCATCCCTGCTGGCCTCCTGCCAGGCCTGGTGGCCTTCCCACACAGCAGAATGTCCCTTCTTGCGCTCGGAGGAGGTTGAGTTTGGAAGTCTGAGCACCCTCTGCCCTCCAGGGTGACTCCGATGGGACACTGCCTACCAGATTCCCTTCACAAGCCAACGCCTGCTTTCCTCAGGCCCAGGGCTGTGATCTCGCCAAACGTCTCACTCACGTTCGGGTGG
>NW_010281685.1:0-495 GCF_000690775.1 Eurypyga helias
ATATGTTTAGGAAATGCTAGTTGTTTCATTGAGAATTTGAAAAACACAGCTGCCTTTCATGCAGCAGTAAGAATTGTAGGAAGGCAATTAGTTAGGCATTTAACTCGAAAATACTTTCTCAGATTTGGTCATGCTGAGCCCAAGGAAGGAGCATGATAGGTTCACAGGTGTGAGTGTTCAGAAAATACAGCTGCAGCCAGCTCTCTGCCAGTTATTTCATGACAATGTAAGGCACTAGAAAGAGAACAAGTTCTCAACAGAAGAAATATGTATGAACATAAGGGAAGACATGGTAATTTCCATTTAAGAAACATCAGCTGGTAAAAAGAATAAGCAATATTTTCCTGAAGAGGAAGAGAACAAGTAGAGGGGAAAAAAATTAAAAAGGTATATTGTTGTACAAGGACTGCAGAGCATCATAGAAGTGATGATTTAATGTCTCTCTGAAGGATCAACAAAAGAGGTTATCATGTCCTTTTGTAAGGACAGTTAGAA
>NW_010281686.1:0-496 GCF_000690775.1 Eurypyga helias
ACCTGTTCCAGTATGTTGTTTGTTTTTCTATGGGGGGCAAGCCTCCCAGACAGCTGCATTCTATGGGGTTTACAGCTTGCCTCATAAGAATGTTTCTTCTAACCTTCTCTAGAAATTTAAGGCTCAAAAGTAACGATCAAGGTTATGTTAGAAGCAAAGGGCACTGTTACATATGAGCTGCCATGCTGCTAAAGTCAGAAATAGATGGGAACACTGTTACTGAGATGTCCCATGAGTTTGCACAGAATAGGTAAAGTTTATTCTGAAATATCTGTCAGGTTAAATGGAATGGTATTAAAATTTACATTTCGTGTTTGAAAACAATCTGTGCACTGGGCAAATCAACAACATTCTAGTAAGGGAATCTCCTTATATAGGGAATAAATACTTAAATCACAGGTCTATGTACCATGATTAGGAATTTCATATATTTCAATCAAAGAAATGTTTTTTATGTACCAGAGCAAAGTGTGGGACTAAAACCCTGACCTGCATG
>NW_010281687.1:0-494 GCF_000690775.1 Eurypyga helias
TTTTTTTTATATTCTGTGTTGGATTTTCTCTAAGCCTCTTCTGTCAGCATCCTTGTTCCATTTTGTGCAAGCAAGTCACGTGCATCCAGAGAAAATCCCATAGCCAATTATCTGGCCATCCACCTGTAACAGGATATATCTCAGTCCCTGTTTGTCCACTGCTGTATCCCACTGGCAGCTCATCATCACTTGCTGCCTCTTATGTCTCCAGTCGATGGGCCAAAGGTTTATGGATTTATCACAAAACACTTAGCTTTGCAATCCGTATTTTAATGTCTTACTTAACACCAGTTTTAGGTTACATATATGATTAAAAGCAGTGAAGCTTGTAATACTTTTTTCTCTTCAATTTATTATTCTTTAAAACATTAGTATTTAAATGGATTCAAAGCTAATACATTAGTGAGGGGAATAGGGTCTTGTAACCTCAAAACTCTGTGACTGTTTCTGCTTATCTGGGACTAGCTTTCTTCGGGGTTACATATATAAACATA
>NW_010281688.1:0-494 GCF_000690775.1 Eurypyga helias
TTTGTGCTCTGGCTCTTACAAAGCAGCTGGAATGAATTTACCGTGTTTGAACTGAAACCCGTTGCAAACTGTTTTCAGTGAAGTGCATCCTACCGATCCCTGGGGATTGGAGGAATCTGTCTAGCCTCCTGGCTCAGAACGGTCTCTTGCGAGGAAGCTGGGAGTGCTTCCCCTTGCTGACCAGTCTCTCGGCATGCCTCAGACTGGCTGCATCCTTGGCTCTATGAAGAGCAAAGCCTTCCTGGAAATTTAAGCAAAGGAACTTTCTACGTATTTGCCTCCCTGCAATGGTGTCAAATCTTCTGCAAAAAAAGTGAGATAAAGCAATGGAAAGAGGTAGAAAAGTGAGGCAATACATCATGCCAGACACTTTCAAAAGCTTGACTGTGGCAAGGAGGGACCCATTAAGGTGTTTTCTTAACCAAAATACTGTGCTCTATGCATTTTTAATGCTGATACCTTATTGATTCTCTCTATATCCATGTATTATTTTT
>NW_010281689.1:0-489 GCF_000690775.1 Eurypyga helias
GGCTTAAGTGTTGCCTAAGCCTTGGTATTTGAGTCAATCCGCTAAAGGTACACCTTTTCTTAGACCTGATTCACTATAGCTGGATAATTTAGCTCAGTCTTTGTACTGCTGAGGTCTGAAATTCCCTTTTCCCATTCTGTATTTCCCCCCTGTGAAATCACCTTATGTATTTTGTTTACCAAGAAGGAAAAAAAGCTGCTAATCATCTGGTTCAGTGCACCTGCTTTGCAATTGCTGTATTTGTAGGAGGGGTACAACCCAGAAAAGCTGGCTGGGAAGATGCTAGTGTTTCTTGGCATTGCTTGCTCTGGGGCTTTGAAGAGAAGTGGCTTGTGACACGCCTGCTCCCGGCAGTGACCCTAACAGCTTTTCCTCTGTCCAGGTGGAGAGCTGGAGCTGTGGTGGTGCTTCTGCTCTGCCGCGTTGGAGGCCTGTACAGTCAGTGGCCACGCTGTGTGGAGTGGTGGCGGTTTTGGTTGTTCCCAGTCC
>NW_010281690.1:0-495 GCF_000690775.1 Eurypyga helias
AGAGATACTTATGTTTCTTCTTGGTAGTCCTGAAATTCAGACATTGCTGAGACTGCCTTAATTCCTCGAATGCTGTTTTCTTTCTCCTTATTTTCTGTTGTGAACACTGTATTGCAGAGCCCTCTGGCTGAGAAGTATAGAAGTGGACAGGCCTCGCTTCAGAGCACATCGAGATCATTCCTTAATTAGCTGGTAGATGCATTTAATTTGAGACATGCAAAGTACTGGCTCTTTTTCAGGAACTGAATGCCTTGTTCCTTATCCCACTGTCAAGATCACAACCTCCAGCCCCGAACCTGGCGTGGATCGGTTCTACAGCTAAGGCACAAGCCTGCGTGTAGACACAGCCTCTCAGACAAAATCTCCTCAAAATAGTGACAGCTGTTTCACAAGGACACACTTGGGAAAGAACTTGGGCCAACCAGCCAAAGGCACCGTCAGTGTCAAGGTAACTTGAAAGATTCTTGAAGAGATTTGGAAAAAAAAATAAACACT
>NW_010281691.1:0-496 GCF_000690775.1 Eurypyga helias
CTTGTGCCCAGCATTACTCTGTCCTGGGTGCAGAATCCAGCAGTTGTTCTTGTTAAATTTGTGATTAGTTAGAGAGAAGATTAGACACCATGAGTTAAATCTGAGTATTAATATTATCCCTTTAATAATATAAAAGCTCCTCTTGGATCATATATGCTCTTGGAATGAACAGTCCATAAGGCTATTCATATCAAATAGTTCATTTATGAAAAATAAGCTTCAAATACGAAAAGAATTTCCTATGTTCCAAGAAAATTATAAATGGTGTCTAACTCCATAATCTTAACACCTGAGCCTGTCTACTGCTTAAACCAAGGTTCCTTGATTCACTAAGGACAGTATATCTATTGCCAGAAGTGGTTCATAGGACTACAGCAAAGAGATTACAACAGGCCTAATCACTGCAAAGATTCTGAAAGAAGTTTTAGTTTAATATTCCACAATTTGTTAAAATTACTACAGAAGTGTCAAGTTTCTTTTCAGAATTTTTCGCATA
>NW_010281692.1:0-497 GCF_000690775.1 Eurypyga helias
CCCACCGGGCCGCTGGGGTCAGAGCCAGTGCCAGCCGCCCTGGCCTAGCACCCACCGCAGCACGGCCCAGGGTTTGCCGTGAGAAACGTGGGGCACAGGGAGATCCAACTGGGTTGGGAGCAGCTGGAAGCAGATTCATGGGAATTTGAACTCACTGTGGAGGAATTGTCAGGGATGTGTACAGACTTCTGCTATGTGTTTGCTTGATACAATCTTTCCTCCCCCCTGCTACATGCAAGTTGGATTTAACTGCACAAATGTAGTCCTTCGCCTTCACCTTTCAGAGCCACTTCTCATCCCTACAGAGGTGTCCTCACTGAAACAGTTCCACACAGTCACAAGACCTGCTGCAATAGAGGTGGAACATAAGCCACGTTTACATGCACGTCTGAATGACAGTGGTAACGCAGGCAGCACACAGGCAAATGCAGCTGAGCTTGGGCCTTCTGGATACACTGTGGGTTTGAGCCCCGTTATTTTGGGGTCTTCTTGGTCAG
>NW_010281693.1:0-495 GCF_000690775.1 Eurypyga helias
TGAGTTTCAGATCAAAAAAAGACTTGTGAAACTTTGTCAATTACTCCAAAATTCATCTTAAGTCCCTAAATTGTCACTAGTTTAAAAAAAACCAAGTACTTCTGTGTCTTAGATTCACTATAACTGCTGTAGTATTTACAACAAACCTAAATGAAACTAGAAGCAGGGTCTTTTGCCATTATAAGAATTTGTTTTACCCGTCATAAAAGTCTTCAAAGAAATTAGTTCTCTGATCACTTACATGAAGCGAAGAATATTTGTAACTATGCAAATGGAAAGTCAGTTCTGCAATTACCTAACCCACGCAGCATTACATTCATTACTTTACAAGATCCTTGTAAAATTTTCATTGCAGAAGAGTTAAGCCATAGTAAACTGTGGTTTTGAACACTGATACAAAGACAGCTTGAAATCAAACAAGATATTTTAAATAGTGACATAGTAATACAGTAACACACTATTTATAGTCTGGATTTATCAGCAAAATAAAAATCT
>NW_010281694.1:0-497 GCF_000690775.1 Eurypyga helias
AAAAAAAAAAGAAAAAAAGAAAAATGGAGAAACTTATCTTTAACAAATAAATTTGATGTATGAACTGGAGAAATGTAAATATTTTTCTGTCCTATATTTGTTCTCAAGGAGTGGAACAAGTAAAAAATTCTTTCTATGGAAAATAGAGTTCTATACATACTTAAATCCAGATCAGATATAAATTTGCTATCTTTTTAATGTTGATTGCATTGTCTACCATAATTCATTAAAAAGATAATTCAATGTGTTGGTCATTTAGTCAATCTACTCTGATTTGAGGCAGGACTACATGTTATCACAGCAAGGGAAAAATCCCATTAATTTGTTTAATGTTTTAAATTAAGTCAAATTTATCCCACAGTGTGTTTTTCATGATACATGTACGGTTTCATAGGTATCATTGCCATTTCCTCTGTACTGTCTTCCTTTCTAGGCTACACAAACCCATTTTCCAGTCCAAAACAAAACCTGATGGTTTTTTTTTTTTTTGCTCCTTT
>NW_010281695.1:0-494 GCF_000690775.1 Eurypyga helias
CTCCAGCCAGGGTCAGCCCACCGCACTGTGTCACCTTGGTACACAGCTACAGCTCTCAGCCCCCACAGCAATAAGATGATACCATTTATAACTAGGAAGTGATGCAGTAATGGTGTCAGCTGGGAGGAAAAGTTCTGAAGTGTTGGCTGTAAAGTCGAGGCGGCAGATCCTCTCTGCTGTTGTATCAGCACCACCTTCTGGTACCTCATGCCCTCTTCCCTTGTCATGCTGTCAGGAAGCTTTCCCTTTACATTTCATTTGAGATCTAAAAATACTTGGGGTGCATTAGAAAGAAAGGTGGTTGTTTCCTAAACTCCTTTGAGACCACCAAAACAATTTGTGCTGATGTTATTTGAACAGAATAAAAGGCTTATCCAAATCTCTTAACTCCTGAGTTAGGCACACTTTGCTCTGAAACCAGTAGAAAGAATCTGGGGAGTTGACTTCTGGTTTGCATAATTTATTTTTTTTTCACATAGAATCATAGAATCATA
>NW_010281696.1:0-497 GCF_000690775.1 Eurypyga helias
AAATCGTAAGACTCATGATTTAGCTATTTTGGGTAACAAAATTGTTATTCCTACCCGTATTGGCAGCGCAGGTATGCAAATACCACAGAAAGGTAGGATGGGAAGAGGTTGCCTCAATTCAGTCTCCCACATCCGTCCAATATCCCTAAATTCAAGATTGGGTGGGATACACGCTCTCTCCACGTTTTAAACATTCACCAAATATGGGTAGCAAAAAAAATGACATTAAAAATGGATTACATTATTTTCCCTCTGAAATATGGAATAACCGTACTTTATTAACTCTAGGCTATAACGTACCACCACCTGTAATAATATTATTCCATAATCCTGCCACTAACCCAAGCAAACGTCCAGCATCCATGGCACAGGAGGTATTTCCTGCTAAATAGTTATACAGTAAAGAAAACCACAGTCTCAAGAACGAGTATTCTTCCTGCAAAATAATAGGATAAACTGATCATAGAATCAAAGAATCACAGATTGGTTTGGGTTGG
>NW_010281697.1:0-496 GCF_000690775.1 Eurypyga helias
CAAAATCAGCAGACTCTTAGAGACAGAACAAGTAAAAAACAAACATTTAATTGAAGTGTTCTCTTACATATGTAGTCAGAAAATATTGGTAATTGCTTTTTAAACTAGTGATACTAATGACACTTGGGGATAATCTTTTTCTCCATTCTTTGGATTCTCTCTAGTTGTCTGCTTAAATGGCTATATTAAATGAATCAAAAGCAATAGCAGAGTGTAACAGAAAATAGGGCTGGTAGGAACGTGTTCCTAGTCCAAGTGCACTAGTCCCAAAACAGGGTAAATTATAATTTAACCAAGCCAACAGACACTTCTAGCCTTTTCAGCTAAGGACAGAAAGTCCTTAGCACCCCTCAACTAGCTCTACCATCCGTTTCAGTACTTAATTAGACTATCACTAGAAATTTTTTCCTAATATCTAAGGTAAATTTCCCTTGCTGCAATTTAAATCTACTTCAAGTATATTACCATGGCCTTTCACTATGGATCAAAACTGCAG
>NW_010281698.1:0-496 GCF_000690775.1 Eurypyga helias
TCCAACCCAAACCATTCTATGGGGAGGTGGTCCAAGGCAGGGAAGGGGCAGCACTTGGAGATGCCGCCACGTCCCCTCTGACCTCCCTCTCTCCTCCCAACAGCACCTGCCGAGGAGGGGATGATTCGGCTGGTGAACGGCTCCGGCTCCCACGAGGGGCGGGTGGAGGTCTTCTACGACCGGCGTTGGGGCACGGTGTGTGACGACGGCTGGGACAAGAAGGATGGAGACGTGGTGTGCCGGATGCTGGGCTTCCGAGGCGCCGAGGAGGTGTACCGCATGGCCCGCTTCGGCCAAGGTAAGACCCTTCCACCTCTACGCCCACCTCATCCAGGAGCAATACCTGGAGCCATCCCACATATAAATCAGGAACTCCCCAAAATGACCCTGGAGGTATCCAGCACGTTCCCCACGAGCAGGTCAGGGGCTGGGGTGGCCCGAGAATCTTCAGTCTGGTCGAACATCGGTTTATTCAGCACGGCCAGCCCTGAGTGTC
>NW_010281699.1:0-496 GCF_000690775.1 Eurypyga helias
GCTGCTCAGGGTAGCTGGGACAGAGCCCAGGGCCCAGCTCTGGGCCATGGGCAGGATGGTGCAGGCAGCCTGGGAGAGGTCCTGGGGGCTGCAGGGCCCCACGGGCAGAAGCTGCAGAACATCCAGCCCCATAGAAGCTGCTGCTCACAGGGCACCAGGCTCCCCAGCCTTTCTCTCAGGAGCTCTGGGGACATGGTGGCACCCAGCAAGGAAAACGCCTTCCCTGCTTCCTTGCCAATACTCCTGTGAGGGGTTCCAGCCATGCTGCTCACCTGAGCATTTCACAGCAGCATCCTCTTTATGCCGGCAGGCACCGCTGTCCCCAGGCCGGGCCCAGCAGTCCTGCAGAGACGGCTCTGTCCCCCGGCACTCCACCTCCTCCAGCCAGATGGGGCCTGTCCCCTCCCCAAACGCAGCCTCATGCAGCACTGACACCGCGGAGCCGCAGCCCAGCTGCCTGCATGCCACCTCGGCATCCTGCACATCCCAGGAGTCG
>NW_010281700.1:0-495 GCF_000690775.1 Eurypyga helias
AGGTCTATACCCTGCTGCAGCAATAGCTAAGGCGGCCAAGGGTCAGAAGGAGAGGGCAGCTCGCAATGTTTTTGCTGGGTGTTTCATTTTCTCTGACCAAAGGGAACTTGATTTCTCCCTTTTTCCATCAGGAGTCCCAGAAGATGATGGAAGCTGCTGCTGCAAAGTCAGTCCAGCTGGAACCAGGGAAGAGCATCATCTTGGAGATTCCCGAGCAAAGCAGTGACAGGTAAAGCCCTGCCAAGTGCCAGGACCCCTGGCAAGATTAGTTTGAAGGTGTTTGGCACAATTTTCTCTGCTTGCATCTTCACTGAGCATCCCTTAGAAACCAGCAGTCAGCTTGGTGGGAAAACCCCGGTGTACGGGCAGGGCTGCAGGAAGGGATCACAGGGCTCTGACCCCAAGCAGAGTGGCTGCACGGCTCACGTTTGACCCCAAAAACGTGCAGCATCAGTGACTTTATGGTAGCTGGAGATCCTCATACTTAAAAATGAG
>NW_010281701.1:0-493 GCF_000690775.1 Eurypyga helias
ATCAATAACTGTAATAATGCTCTATGCTGAGCATGAGATTTTGAGGTGTGTTCCATCATGCACCCTGTTCATCATTCACCACTTTAAAGACTCAACAACTAAAACTTCCTTCCGTAATGAAGCGCTGAACTAGTGTTACTTTCCCCAAAAATATGCCTAAGCAGTCTGAAAGAAGAACTGTAAGCCTTTGAAATCCAGCTGTATGCTTAGGGGAGGACAAAAATCAGCTTTTCCTCTTCTTTTTTGAATATGTGAACTACTTGATAGCTCCCCTGTATTTACCATTTCTTCAGCGTTCACTAAATGTTTTAGAAAGCATGCATTCCGTATAATGCATGACATCGTAAGGCTGACATCCTATATACATTTTTGCTTTTCTGCTTTGTCGTGGACAGCAAAGGAAACCACAAGAAAATCAGATGCAGGTGCATACTCATTTCTTCAGTTAATTGAAGACTACTTGATTTCATTAACATACTTGTTTAAGGGTTGG
>NW_010281702.1:0-487 GCF_000690775.1 Eurypyga helias
TGTGTGTGTGTAGTACCCAGAAATAGTGCTGCAGTGTATGCAGATTTGGTGGAGATCCATCATATCTGCTCCCTCATGTTATCTCTATATCTGGGAAAAGTTTGCTTTTAATGGAAATCTTCTCATAAAGGAGGAGAATGCCAGGAAAGAGAAAACTGAAGTGTAGGAAGGCATTAGGGGTTTTATTTTTGTTGTTTGCTATATTTGGAGAAGTTTCAAGTTCTACCTGTGCTATATTTGGGAATATTCCAGAACAGATACTGTTATTAGATTCTGATCAGCTTACATTTCCCTTTTATCCCTGAAGGCAATGCATAACTTATATGGAGTTCAAACTTTCTTCCTGTGTTTGGAAGACAGCACTGGAGCCTCCTTTGGTGTTTTCCTAATGAATAGCAATGCCATGGGTAAGAATGCTTTCTCTGCAGCTCTGGGCATTGCAGTTAAATATGGTTTTAAATGACCTGTGGGATTGAGATCAAAACTG
>NW_010281703.1:0-498 GCF_000690775.1 Eurypyga helias
GGAGCGAAGTGACCAGCTTGGCTTCTCCTTGGCGTCTGCTCCGATGCAGCAGAGGTTTTACGGAGAGCAAACGTTGGCTCTGAAGGGGACAACCGAAGGGCCTGGGCCCTGTACCCCGGGGAGGGCAGAGCAGCCATTTCTCGCTCCTCCCGGGAGTTTGTTGACGTGCGAAACACCAGGCAGCGCTTCAGGAGCAGCCACAGTCCATCCCTTTCCTCCGGAAGTGAAGTGCTCATGGAAAGCTATAAACCCCCTTTCCCAAATCCGTACTCTCGTCAGGGCTGAAACGTAAGGGAACAGAATTCACTTCTCTGCGGCCCTTTGGCCGCTTGTCACTGGCCTGGGACGAAGAGCAAAAGCTGCACAGTCTGTGGGGGACACGGGGACACGTGGCTGGGCACACACGCACACGGGCACTTTCTGAACAGCCCCAAGACGTTCGAACAGCGTCACCTAAAGCACAAACACGCTCACACTCACTCACACACAGAGACACAC
>NW_010281704.1:0-497 GCF_000690775.1 Eurypyga helias
TTGAATACTGAATGTTTGCACTGAGACTCAGCTAGATGTGATGCACTAATCCCAAGGACCACACGAAATATTTTCTGTTGGAAATTATTTTAAATATGAGAATACTTTTTCTAGTCTCTGTATGATTTACAAACTTGAAATTACTTAAAATTGCCTGTGGGACCAGCCAGAAAGAAGCCTACCGTGTTTCCCCTACACCTCCTAGAGAAGTAGGGCAGCTGACTGAGCGCAGTAAATGCGGAAAGGAACTTGATGTTCTTGTTCACCCTTAAACTGAGAACTGAATACAATGTTCGTGCAACAGTCCACTCAATTAGCCATGAAATGAATCGGTGACTGTGGTGGGAATGGAGCCCAGGAATCATGGCCCCTCTGCTCCCAACGGTTGGATTGCACTGTCTTTAAAAAAAAGGCTCCCCTTTTTTGAGTAGGAAATTGAAGAAATACCATGACAGTTTACCATACTGGTTGGCTTGATTTTATTTCGTCCTTGTTTG
>NW_010281705.1:0-498 GCF_000690775.1 Eurypyga helias
CCTCCAGCAGCACCCCCACTCAGGACTCACACCACACACAGGCACTGCCAGCCATGCCCTCTCTTCCTCTTGGGCAGAGAGTCACTAGTGCAGTACACACACCACCCTCCTCAGGTTCACAAGCATGTGCATTTGTGGATCCCATGAGCATTAGCATGATCCCTCTGTCTGCCCAGCAGCTCTGTCAAGATTCTGGACCCATTCACCCACCCCATGTGTCCCTGACTCACCAGCTGGTCCAGCTGGGTGCTTCCTACACACACGCAATATTCACACACTCATCCCACACTCACAGGTCCCCTGAACACCAGCACGGACCCTCAGCCCACCTGATAACCCTACCAGGACACAGGGCATCCTGTCTGACACGAGCTGGTCAGACTGGGGTGATCAAGACAGGGCTCAGCCAGACAAGACTGTCTCTGTTTTACATAGAATCATAGAACGGCTTGAGTTGGAAAGGACCTTAAAGGTAGTTCCAATCCTGCTGCCATGGGC
>NW_010281706.1:0-498 GCF_000690775.1 Eurypyga helias
GGCAGTCTGAGGGGCCGGGGGCAGTGAAGGCCATGCCCTCGGTTCGGTTGTTCTCATCGGGCAAATCCGGGCAGCTCCCGGCTTTGGGTGCTAATGCCGGATTTCTGCTCCGGTCTCCACTGCGTGAGGAGCCCCGGTGCCCAGCTCTGGGGTTTCAGGTCCCAGCACCCCGAGGCAGAGGACGCGCTCCGAGGCCGCACTGCAGCCTGCCCCGCTGCTGCGGCACGCAGCCGAGGGACTGTGGCTATCTCCGTTCTATTCCCGCCTGGGGAACACCGGGGCTGCCGCAGGAAGAGCTGAGCGGAACGGCCCTGGCTGGCGTCCCTCGGAGCTACAGCCACCAGGAGCATTCCTTGGAGCTCCTCGCTGCCTTGGCCAGGTGGAACTCCCTGGCCACTGCCCGTCACCGGCTGCCACGGCAGCAAATGCCCACGTTCCCTGTCCGGCGGGAAGGATGCTGTACGGAAAGCCAAACCCCGGGAGTCAGGGTTCACACGG
>NW_010281707.1:0-498 GCF_000690775.1 Eurypyga helias
AAAAAAAGTGGGAAGCAAGCTTTGTACTATGGCCTTAGGGCTTAAGTGACTAATGATGGATAGAACTTTCACTGCTATGAACATGTTACTATGAGAGAGAAGATAGAGACTGTCTAACAAAGACAATTAATGAACTGAACAGCTCTCTGCCGAGAATGACCCAAAAGTGTGAGAAGTTAATGGTATAGAGTAGAAAGGCAAAAGAAGTATTATTACTGCCAATTCTCCTCCTCCTAAGTTTCACACTTATATTTAGCTTAATGGCCAGGAGTGCGTCCCATTTCCTGAAGAGGGGATTCAGCAAGGGTTTGCTTTCACAATAGCATCCCCCAGACACAGGGCTTGACCTTGCTTCTATTTGAATAAATAGGAATTTGCCCACGGACTTATAAAAGTAGGATACATGGCTTGAAAACAGTGATTTCATATTAAAGAACTATTTCAGCCCTGTTCAGTAACTCTTCTCCTGTGCTCTTCTACTCTGAAATAAAGGTGAAA
>NW_010281708.1:0-498 GCF_000690775.1 Eurypyga helias
TGGTAAGTCTCCTTTCCAGCTTCTTTCAGTTGAGTGACCTTGAGTAGTTTCTTTCAAACCTTCCATGATTTTTTTCCAACCAAAATTTACAGCCAGTACTCAGTTTTCATGCGGCTTAGTCCTGCTGCATTATCAGGTCACTTCTGGACAGCTTCATTTGAAATGCTATGCAAGTATTTTCCTTGTTCGTATCTCTGACTGCAGCATCTATCTTATCACTCCATTTATTCCCATCTTTTCTACAGCATCAAATTAGTGGTTTTGCTGTCAAGGCGACTGTGTCCAATCTCCATACTTTCTGTTGTCTTCTAGTCTGTATAGAAACACCTATTCCCCCTATCAATAGATAACATCATCTTCCCTGGCTTATCTGATGAATTTTCAAGTAATTGTTCTTGTGATTTCTCACGGAGCGTCCCCTGCGTATGAGAAAAGATCTTGCAAAGCTGCCTTTCACACCTCTTCTTGAAGCACATGCTGTGCTGCCTGTGAAAAGTT
>NW_010281709.1:0-499 GCF_000690775.1 Eurypyga helias
GGAGGGGTCCCTGCCCGTGGGGGGGTGCTGAGGGCATGTTAAGGTCCCTGTGATCCTATGGGATCAGGGTGCTTCCCCAAGCATCCCGTGTTCACCCGGATGACGTGGGTAGCCGTAGCTTGTCTGGAAGGGTCATTGCTGAGGGACAGTCCTGTTTCCCAGCGTATCCAGCACCTCTCCCGGGCGCGCTGTCTCTGCGGTCTGGCCCAAGGCCTGTGGCCGATCTGTGTTCCCCACCCCACGGTGGTGGCTCCGCTCTGAGCAGCCCTGAGCCCGGTGCCTCTGCGCCGCAGGTTGAAGCTCTCTGGGCTGTGAATTCAGGGAGCCGCAGCTCTGCCGGAGCTGGGGTCGCTGCTCCGGCGCCGAAGGTGGAGAAACACAACCTGTGCGACTGGGAGCGCCGCGGTCACGAGGGTGAGGAGGGAGCGCGCAGTTAGAGCGCTCCCCTTCGGGATGGGGCTGGCCCGTGGGTACATGGAATCCTGCTGTGCTGGATTCA
>NW_010281710.1:0-493 GCF_000690775.1 Eurypyga helias
AAAAAAAAGTTGTACCCAGGTTTCACCCATGTCATTGTATGTTTCCTGTTTCTCAGTAGAAAGCTGATAACCCTGCTTGCCCTATGGTTGCATATCCACCATGTTCTCTTTCATAGTAAAAATTACTTTTTATTTAAATGGTAATTTCAAAATGAAGCATCTCACCACAACTTAGAATTGAATATCATTAAAGCAAGTATAATGACTGTTGGTGCAGTTAAAAACCAAAACAACTTCCAACTTGTGTTGATAGAATTGTATTTCTTAATTCAAGAACCTATAGAATACTGTTATTATTTTACAGTTATTACACTGTTGCCATTATGGTGTCATGTGTTATTGTTTCCTTATCTACAAAATTAAATTTGCGCTCAGTCAATCTGAAGTAAAACTTGTAGTTTTAGGGATTTTATTTGTAGATATCAAGTGTTTAAACATTCTAAATATACAATATAGCTAGGGTTATTTTAAAAGCCCAGCCTTTCATTGTGAC
>NW_010281711.1:0-494 GCF_000690775.1 Eurypyga helias
GTGCATATGTATACTGTGTCATGTAATGTTATGAACTCCTCGGAGTACAGCACTCTCTAAAGTTCTTGAATGATGCTGTGGTTCTTTCTTACCCTGTGACCAGTTGTGCTGAAGAGAACCGGTTGGTGGATCTCAGGCAATGCTGTGCAGCTGCACTTGCTGTGTGAAGTCATAGCTTCATGATGGGGAGACAGAGTTCACACTTGGAAGAGTGACAAGAGAAAGAAGAATGCAAAACCTTTTCCTCGATACATGGAGGAAGTAGACAGGGCTATGCCCGATATGTGATGAGGCTGAATTGCAAAGCCCAAAACTGTGCAGCAAGCATGTGGAAAAGAAGACAAATCCCTAATCTTTATCAGAATACCATCTTCTCTGATCATTCGTTTTGGAATCTGCTTGGGTTTGGCCTTAAAATATTTTAAAAATACAAGTCTACAATTTTCAGCTTGGCGTATGTGATACTGAAGGTGCAAGGTTTGAATTTGGACTGT
>NW_010281712.1:0-499 GCF_000690775.1 Eurypyga helias
TGTCCAGCTTTTCATCTACGAAAAAGATGAAACATATTTTAACACTCAGCAGGATGGTTTGGGATTTGGGAAACATGGGGTCAGAAGAGCTGTGGCCTTTTGGATGGATGACAACACATAACCTACAGTTTTTCATGTTAGAAGACCCCAGCCATCAGTCTACACATTTTCCAGACATAAAACATACGGGGAAAAAGAAAAATCCCAGTGCTTAAGACAACCCTTCCTCACTACAACAGTTTGCAAGCAAAGCCTTGTAAACCTCTGCGCTGCCTTCAGAGGTTTGGATCTACTGGGTCTTTTGAGGAATTAATTACCCAGGGAGCAGGATTTCATTTGCTTTTGGGCAGCTCTGCATTAGCACCTGCTGGCAGCTCCGAAATTCGCGGTGTGAGGATCCCTGTTCTGCTCAAGGCCAGTTGGATGGAGGCTCGGCAGCTTCAGACACGGTGATGCGCCGGTTCTCTCACTCTTGCTGATCACAGAATCATAGAATCAC
>NW_010281713.1:0-499 GCF_000690775.1 Eurypyga helias
TTCACCCACCCTCGGCTAGGGACTGGGCAGTAGCCCAGGCTCCGGGCGCGCGCAGGCCCCGCTTCCCTCAGAAAGCGGGAATAAGGGGCTGTGCGCTCCAGCCGTCACCACGCTGAATTTGGTCAGAAAACGGGGTTTCTGCCGTAGGTCAACAGGTCTGTTGGCAGCCGCTTTACCTGGAGTCCCAGCGATCTGTTTTAGAGTCGTACTTGTAGGTGGGGATGAATTTAATCTCCCCCTCGGTGAAATCCGTGAACGCTTTCTTGTGGGTGCGCTGGATATTCAGCTACAGCAGAAAAAGAGCAGATCTTAAAAACCAGAAACAACCACCTGCCCCAACCCCCCGGCAGTGCCAGGGAGAGCTCAAAGAGCCGCGGGCAACGGCTCCATGTCGGAGCGGAGACCAGTGCCGAGCGGCATTCCACAAGGATCGGGATTGGGATCGGCACTGTTCAATATCTCTGTCAGCCACACAGACAGTGGGATCGAGGGCACCCTC
>NW_010281714.1:0-498 GCF_000690775.1 Eurypyga helias
GTCATGCCATGCTGCACTGTGTCACGCCACACTGCACCACGTCCATGCTGTGCTGCACCGTGTCATGCCACACCATGCTGCACCCTGTCACACTGTGCTGCACCATGTCACACTGCATTGCACCGTGTCACACTGCGCTGCACTGCACGGTTCCATGCCATGCTGCTCCGTGTCATGCTGTGATGCACCGTGTCACACCACGCTGCACCGTGTCACCCCACACTGCGCTGTGCCGTGCCATGCTGCACCCTGTCACCCCACACTGCCCTGCGCAGTGCCACGCCATACTGAGCTGCACTGTTACTCCACACTGTGCCATGCTATGCCGTGCCAGGCTGCGGCATGCCGTGTCGCACAGGTCAGCACGAAGCCACACTACACTGCACCGTGTCACATCACACCGTGCTGCACAGTGCCATGCCACACCGCACCGTGTCACACCTCACCGTGTCACACTGCACTGTGCTGTGCAGTGTCATGCCATGCTGCACTGTGTCA
>NW_010281715.1:0-499 GCF_000690775.1 Eurypyga helias
GGGCCTACCGTGAATGTAGGGCCTGTGAAACTCTAGCGGGAACCTCGGTACTAGAGTTTCATACCCCTCAAGTGTCCCCGAGTCAAGGGGCCCCTGAACGGAATGGGACAGTGCTTTGGGGACCGTGACCTCCACAGAGCTGCCCGGCTGCCGCGACCCCTGCCCGGAGCGAGACGGGGGGCGGCCCGCGTGCCATAGGATTTTGCCAAGGAACTTGGGCCAGGAAAGGCTACTGGAGTATCGTCTCCTTTTGCTCGGTTGGGGAGCATCCCCGTGGTGGAGAGAAGGCGGAAAGCCTGAGGAAGGCCTCAGCCTGCCAAAGGCAGAAGTTGGCAGCTTTGAGAAGGCCCCTGAGATGACGCTGCTCTGCACCAGGCTAACAGCCACATCCCTCTGGCCGGTTTCTCCATTTTCCTCTTTATTTCTTGTTGAGGGAAGGTGTCCACACGCGTCTAGCTGATGTCATTCCTTCCCGGGATCTCCCCGTGCACCTGCACTC
>NW_010281716.1:0-499 GCF_000690775.1 Eurypyga helias
GAAGTGCCTCGCACCGCAGTGACCACCGTGGAAGGGGCTGGGCCGTGGCGTGACGGGGCAGGGATTCACTGGAGAGAATCCCACCCTGATTGTGGGCAAGGCGAAAAAACAACTCAGGTTTGAGCTGGCCAGTCCTGGAACTGCAAACCCATCAATTGGATTGTTCTTACCAGTGGCAGCCCATCCCGTGACACGTCCATACAGCAGAGGAGCTTTCACTGAGCCAGAGCCGAGAATCTGTGAGGTGGTCTTTGGACCTGTAGGGAGCAGGCACTGGGTAAAAAGACATTACATAATTTGTCACTGATTTAATGAGCTACTCACTGGGAATGAAATGGTGGCAGTGAATGGTGTAATTTTGGAAAAACTGATCTAGGAGTTATTAAACTGTTCTGTCCCAATCTGCGGCTATGGAGTGTTTCTTCGAGAGATGCGGCAAGTGTGACAAAGCCAGGGTCTGCCTCTGCTCCGTGTGGGTTTCTGACCAGGTGCAGGAGAC
>NW_010281717.1:0-497 GCF_000690775.1 Eurypyga helias
GCCGGTCTCCCTGCACCGACCAGGCCCCTGACCCTCAGCACCCAGCTCTAGACAAGGGCGGTGAATCCCCTCTGCAGTTGCAGGCCGTCTCTCTCTACGCGGATGCCCATCGCTGGCATTGCCCGTCCGTGACGAGTTTGCCGCAGAGGGCTCGCAAACCCACGTACCGCTGCTCGTAGGCTTGTGCGGATTGCTCAACGGCAGCGTTCATCCTTCTCTGCTGTCGATCCAGCTTCTTACGGAGCTTCAGGTAGAAGTTGTCCAAAACGCCCTTCTGGACTCGCAGGCTTTCAATCTCTTCTCTCAGCCTTTTGTTTCTGGTCAGGATGGTGTTGAATTGGACCGTGACCTGGGGAGAGGAAAGCAAAGGGCTTGAAGCTGGTGTGGGACTGTGGGGCTCAGGGCTCTGCTGAAAGACCTTGATCAGGGCTGGCTTGAACACAGCTCAAGAGATTTTAAGGTGGCCCTGCACTATTTAGATTAGCTATCAGGAAAAC
>NW_010281718.1:0-497 GCF_000690775.1 Eurypyga helias
ACACTATCACAGGGCTTCTATCTCCAATCTCTGTCGCCTGATCCTGAGACACTGAGGTCAAAAAAGTAAAATTGTACAAAATTGAAATACCAGGCTCCTACTCATGAAATGAGAGCTCCCAACAGCTCTAACAATCCCTTAAGATATCCACTGTAGGCATAAATTCAGAATACTCCAGATCTCTGAATTTTTAATGATTTTAACCATTTTCATTACCTAGTAATTTCTTACTGCCATAGAAGTCGCTAAATTACAAATGCTGCAGTATAACCCTCAAAGTCACCTGGATCTAGATACTGAAAATCAGCAGCTTTCCCCAGGATTCCAAAAGGCTTTTTTGGTTGTTTATTTTTCAATTGAACCAACCAATTTGGTTGGTTCACACAAAGCAGAATCCTAAACAGATCTTTGCACAAAAATACCCCCAGAACCCACCCCTCAAAACCTGTATAAAGTTGGATCTTGATACCTTTGTCATGCAAATCCTTAAAGGAAAA
>NW_010281719.1:0-496 GCF_000690775.1 Eurypyga helias
GACACAATCTAGGTTTAAATTAGACCTTACCCATTTCTCCCCAGAAGAAAGGGTTTATTCCACCTGTTGTGCAGTTATACACCAACATGTTTTTTGGTCTGGAAAAGAGAAAGAAGCATTATTTTAAGGTGTGAAGAAAAGCACCCAGAACTTTAGGAATGGAGCATGAAAGCTGACGGCCCAAGAAACACTATCAGCTCATAAAAAAAAGCAGTTGTTATTTTTCACAAATATGAAAATACAGGACTTTCATAGTAGTCAGTCAGATTATGGAGAACATGTGAGGTTAATGGGGTTTAAGAAAAATCATCCATACATCACTTATCAAAACTTATAAAAACAATAAGAAAGCATGCATATTGACAGATTCCTGTTTTTTAAAATTATTACTCAGTATACAGTAAATAATTGGCCCAAGCCAACCCCAGGGACACACTGTGTATTCTACAGTCATTTACTTAAGAGATAGGATTTGTGCTACTTTTAAACTCCTTTT
>NW_010281720.1:0-499 GCF_000690775.1 Eurypyga helias
CCAGCACCCTGACTCCTGCCATCAGCATCACCTCTCGTCCCGTGGTGCCGTCGGCCATCGAGCTCTGTGCAGTCCCTGCGGTGCGGCTGGGAGAGTTCGGGGGGAGCAGAGCTGCAGCACTGCCCTCCCTCGCTTTGCCCGCCGGGTCCCTGGCCCCAAAGGTCAGTGGTGAGAGCTCCTGAGGGACGGCTCCTGCCGCAGGCTCATCCTGAGCACCCTGGCCCCAGGCAGCACAGGAGGTGGGCCAACATGAAGCCGTACGTGCCCACACAGCAGCCGAGGGGCTTTTTTGCACGTCCCGTTTCTGCTTCAAGACCCACAAGGAAAACAATCTGTTTCTACCCTGAGAACCACTTTTCTTCCTGAGAGTCAGACGTTCACCAGCTCTGGGGCCTTGTGAGACCCCGCTGCTCTGGAAGAATCAGTGTGTCACCCAGCTCCCCCACCCCGGAGCAGCAGAGCGTGAATGCACCAGCATCCTCTGGCCAGCTCCAGCTTT
>NW_010281721.1:0-499 GCF_000690775.1 Eurypyga helias
CCCAAACAACCCTTTACGTTCCCACAGAAAAGAGCAAACTCCTCTTCTAGTTCTGTTCAGTGTTCATATGCAAATTTAATTACTTGAGTAAATAAAAAAAACATTCATATAACTACATTAAACACTGCTACAAGCTTTTCAGTGATCCTTTCTTGAAAACAAATCCTAAGTTAAACTTGTCCTAACACACCTTCTGTGTTTTATTTCTTGCAGTTTTAATTTTTACCCCTCCAAGAATGTTTAAACAAATTCCAGTGATGCTGTCAGACTTCCTAGGAGTTACACCGTGTAGAAAGGATCTTAGGCAAAGCCACTCAAAGCTTGTGACTCTCCAGGGAAAGCTGGGGATCAACTTATTTCCTTCTTGCAGGCTTTTTCCACCCCTCTGTCTGACTTTCACCAATCAAGTTAGGAAAGAGAAAAAGCTTTTAGCAACAGAATTTACATGAGGCCAGGAATAGTTGTAGAATAGAATGGTTCAGTTGGAAGGGACCTACAA
>NW_010281722.1:0-499 GCF_000690775.1 Eurypyga helias
AAAAAAAAACCCAAACAAAAACAAAGCAATGACCTACAGTGATTTTCATCCAAAATGCCAACAGCCCATACTTTGCAAGTAATAAGGAAAGAAATGCCTAAATTCCTAACTGAAAGGTTTAACACAATATATCACAATATTTTAACATCAGTTTCATCTCCATACAGACAAACCAAATATAACTTATTTTAAATTATAAACTCAACTCAGTTTCATATCATATCTCTCTAAAAATATTACTGGAAGCCATTGCCATATGTTTAAAGAATGAAATAGCCTCCATTATTGTATGTTGCACCAAAACAAATTCAAGCAGATTATCGGGGGGAGGGAGGCAGGGGAAGAGAGGAACCTGATCATTTTGATTTTTATTTGGAACAAAGGAAGCCTGGTTTACCTCCCTGTATACAGGATCACAATGCTACATCCAATGTGTTATATTTTGGCTTCTTTTGTTATTTACTAGTAGTATCTACATTATTTAACAAAAAAAAAAAAA
>NW_010281723.1:0-499 GCF_000690775.1 Eurypyga helias
GAGAAAACACCTTCTCTGAGGATACAGGACTCTTGTGACTGTCAGTGGCCTGCAACTGATGCTTCCAAAGCAGAGACATGCTGTGTTTGACCACAGCTGATGCTTCTTAGGGCTTAGTATTTATTAATGCAGGCTGTAGAGGAGCAGTAGGTTGAACTAAAACAGCTGTGGTGTTGCATCTCTTTCTACTGCCTTTGCCCTTGCTTGATAGGACTCTGATCTCAGGTGTGAGGCCGGTGTGTTCTGGCCTGTGGTTGTCACCTCGTGCGGGTAGTGGTGAGCTGGGAACTCTCTCCCACCAATACAAAGTGTTTTAGTGGTGGCGGTGATGGTACCTCTTAGGAGGAGGGGCTGGGGAGTGGACCACAACACATCAGTTAAGCAGAGAAGCCTTCAGAAGCCAGCAGAAAGCATCTTATAACTGATCACTCTCCATGGAAAGGTAAATGCCAGTTCTGTTAGTGTAATGTAGTGTTTTCATCTAAAAATAAGCCACTTG
>NW_010281724.1:0-499 GCF_000690775.1 Eurypyga helias
TGCACAAGCCCCAGAATCCAGAATGGAGACGTGGCCCAAGGACAGAGCGCTGTGTACCACCCTGGGGCCAATGTCACCTTCCAGTGCCACCTGGGCTACATGCTGCAGGGCAGCCCTGAAGCCAAGTGCCAGCCCAATGGCCGCTGGGTGCCCGCTGTCCCTGCCTGCGAGCCAGGTGAGCACAGACACGGCGGGTTCAGGAGGACGATGCTCTGGGCCATCCTGGTGCTGGAGGGACCCTGCGGTCGTGCTCTCTGCCTCACTCGCCCCACTCCAGCTGTGACAGTCTTTTGTGGTGTCCTCTGTCGGGCAAAATCACTAAAACCCCTTTCTCTGCTCCTGCCCCATCAGTGCTGCCTTGTCCTCCACCTCCTGTCATTGCCAATGCCACGCACAGCGCGGAGCTCGGGACAAACTTCACCAGCGGCATGTCCGTGAGCTACAGCTGCCAGCCCGGCTTCTCCCTCCTCGGAGACCCCTCTGTCTCGTGCATGGCCTC
>NW_010281725.1:0-500 GCF_000690775.1 Eurypyga helias
CATCATGTGTTTATCTTCAGTAAGTTTAAGACAGCTGCTCTTTATCTAGAAACAGAAAAGGAGAGAGAACCCAGTGATGTCTTTAATAGGGATGTATTTACATATATTTGGGCTTTAGCTAGAGAAAAATGTTGAGACCATCTACTGCTTTTGTTCTGTGACATCAGGTCAATACCTGATGCCTCAAAAGAGAGAATAAATATGAACATTTAATTAAGGTCTCTGTCCTTTGCTATAGGAGGAATTTACAATCCATGCAAGAATCAGAGAAGCTGCAAAGAAGCACAAAGATTTTCTCTGTCTTTAAATGTAGCAGAGAAATTAGAGTGATCAACTGCCCCAAACATTAATATTCAGACACTGGCTGGGTTAGTGTCCAGGTGTTGATTTGGAATTGAGTCCAGGAAGGAGAACAGAGGAGAGCCCAGAACTACTATTAATATCACTCAATGTCCTACAGTGGGGATCTACTGTACATAGTTTCTGTTATCCTTCAGGGA
>NW_010281726.1:0-491 GCF_000690775.1 Eurypyga helias
ATTTGCACCAGCTTTCTTCAAGGTTTCTGATCCAACCAAGCTGAGCAAACAGAAGAAGCAGCAGCGGCTGGAACCCCTGTACAATCGCTACGAGGAGCCCAACGCCTGGAGGATATCGCGTGCATTCCGACGGCGATGAGCCTGGTTCCCTTGGGGACTCGTACTGGGTATATATTTCTGGGACTGTGACTTTGCACTGCTCCGAGTGTCCTGAGAGGAAGGACACTCAGTTGAAGCGTACGGACAAAAAGAACAGAAAATAAAGTGTTTCAGAGCAGAAGCACAAGGGGGCAATGTGTGCTTGCTTCGGCCGGCGCCAGGCTCCACAGCGCCTGGCGGATGTCTCCTCGGTGGGATGCGTCATCTCGGAAACGGTTCATGAGGTGCCTCAGTCACTCCCTTTCCAGGGACAAAACTGAAGACTCGGAAATCTGTGCACCGAGCTGAACAACAACAGAAAGAAAGGGGTTAAAAAGGAGTTGCTCATCAGC
>NW_010281727.1:0-500 GCF_000690775.1 Eurypyga helias
TTTAAGTCTTGTTTGCAGAGAAGTTGTCCCAAAAGTACCAGCGGGGTGGGGGAAAGGGATGGAGCAATACTCACCTCCCCAGCAGGCTGGCTCAGGCTCTGGGTGTCCGTTCAGCTGCAACACAAAAAAATTACCTTTTCTGGCTTGAGAACTGATCAAAATGTTGGCTGAAAACTCTGTTTCTGGGGTAAGGAATGGAGAGGTGACAAATAACCCTTGAATCGTTTCTTACAGAGCAGCATCGTTTTATCTTAGCCCTGTCAGTGCCATGTTTCAAAATATATATCAAAAAAATGACTTGTCTCTCCCACTTGCGGTTTTCCACCTTAAAGGGCGTCGCCTCTACTTCTGGGGGAATGTGAGTCCAAAAGCCCCACAGAGCACCTTTATGGCGTGGCCACGCCTGGGCTCCCCATCTGCTTTCCCCCTTTGCCAGTGACAGTGCCCTGGCTTGTGCGGTGAATACCAGACTCCAAAACCTTGGCTAGGGTGACAGAAAA
>NW_010281728.1:0-496 GCF_000690775.1 Eurypyga helias
AGAGATGCCATCCTTCAGATCTTACGGAGCCTTGCGGGCACCAAGCGCTTCGGGTTAAACGTGGATCTTCTGAGCGAGTCGGAGAAGGAGAGCAGCAGGGACTTGTTTAGGAAGCTGCGGAGCACGCGCAGGGATCGCTGGGCCGCCGGCCATCCCAGCAACCCAGCCGGCTGCGAAGCAGAGAGGGAAGCCCACCTCATGGACACCGGCTTGCAAAAGGAAGCCGAGGAGGAAAGGCTAGTGATGGAGCTGATGAAATGGTACCAGGCCAACTGAAGGAGCAGAAGCAGCAGGGTCATACAGAAAGAGAGCACGAAAGAGGCTGACAGCTTGACCTCGGCCTGACTGCGTGAGAGGGCTAAATCGGACACTTCTGGAGTGTCGTTGCCCATTTCTCTCTACCTCAGAGCCACCCAGAGCAATAGTTGTGCACAATAAAGCTTCGTTACCAAGGGAACGGTGTGGTGATCTGTGGGGTAGGGTGTCCTCACAGATC
>NW_010281729.1:0-497 GCF_000690775.1 Eurypyga helias
TTTTTTTTGGGTCATAAATTGACACAATTTTTCTTTCAGAAGGTTTTAGCTTCAAGTCTTAGTAGGAAAAATCCTTTCATTAAGAAAATTCTTTCCAACCTTCAAATTTTAATACAAGCTTCTCATTTTCTAAAATATGCTCATAATGCATAACCAGGGGATAACTAACCCTCCTCCTCAAATCAAAATACTGCACTTCCAACCACAGACATTTATACTGTAAGCATGTTTGGTCTTGTTTATATTATTTTTGTAAATAAAAGAGACAATATTTTAGCTATAGTCCTTTTACTCTATCATTTTATCCTATATTATTACCTATCTTTTTGTGATCCAGTACCTCCCTTACCAGTAAGTTACTGATATAAAAAGTCTGTTATTATATTGTTTGAGGAATCAAAATACTTTCTCATCAGAGAGCCTAAAATTCAATGTACGACACAGTGCTTAGTTCCTTAGTGGATGGAGCCTGCTCGTCAGAAGTTCTGAGAACTCTG
>NW_010281730.1:0-502 GCF_000690775.1 Eurypyga helias
GGGGATGCAGTAATGAGGAGGGAAGCAATTAAGGCCGTTGGCGTCGTCTCGGGGCCCGGGGGTGGCGGATTTATCGCATCAACAGGGTAGCGCTGCGCAGCGTACGTTTGAACGCTGGAGAGATCGGTGTGAGCCTCTGACCCGCTCGGCGTCTCGGGCACGACGTGCATCGTCTGAGCCCTGGCTTTGGGCCGGAGCTTTCCTTCCCCTCAAAGATGTTCACTCCAAAATTCCTGAAAGGCACCGGGCAGCCGCCAGCGTTCCGTCCGCGCGGACGTGAGCGTTTTAAATTCCGTCCCTTCTTGCGGATACCCAGCGATCACAGGAGACCCGAGCGCCGGCAGCCCTCTTAATGATGCTTGGGAGTGCTCAAGGGCGATATCAGATGTATCCGGCGTAGTCTCCGTTGCATGAGTTTTGCATGATAAAGGTTTGAACACCGGGAGGACTCGGGGGCCGTAGCGAAGCGACTGGAAGCCGGAGGTCACCAAGCTCGATCCCT
>NW_010281731.1:0-501 GCF_000690775.1 Eurypyga helias
ATAACACTAATTTGAGCCAGAAACTCATTCACAGGAAACATGTAATAAATAACGAATAAAGCTGGGATTTTTCAAGAGCACTGGCTTGCAGTGGGAAATGCACTTTTGAAAATCCTCCCTGGGGTTTTTACCAAACCTTGTGTTATCCTGCCTCTGTAAGGCCCTGTTGGTTTTGCAGACTAGAGCATCAGAACCCACCCCCTGCTCAGTACTGTGAGCTGCAGTTACCATTACGAGAGCAAGGGATCCTGTAAATGAGAGGATGAGGTAGGAGGTTTAAAGCAAACTCTCACACAGCTCCTGATTAAACAGTGGTAACCGTTGCTGAAGGGCATTACAGAGCCTGAAGTGTAACCGTGTTCGAGGAAGGATTAGACAAATTCGTGAGTGACACATACTCTGGAGGCTGTTAAACCCAATAATCTCCATTCAGACCTCTAGTCTGGGATGTCCCCAAGATGCTGATGGGCAGGGAAGCATCGCAAGAGGCAGCGGTCCCTC
>NW_010281732.1:0-501 GCF_000690775.1 Eurypyga helias
TTACTTCCTTTTTTTCCCTCGTTTACACTACTGCAAATTGCCCTTTATTCCCCCAAATTGCCATAAGTTGCTTACTAGTCCTAAGTGAGAAAGAGAATTTTGTATTTATTGGGTATTTAAACATTTTTACCACTGGTTTGTATTCCAAAGAGGAACATTTCTTCCAGAAAAGAAATTACAAACTGCTGATCTCTAAGAGTATCTGAGTATTTAATTTTGATAATGCTGACCTCGTTTGCTGCAATAATGTTGAATTACTTCGCTTCAGCAATACAGAATGGCTTTGTTTTGAAAATGCCACGACAATATAATTTGTGATAAAGTAAAATATAAGAAATATAACAGGATTTTGAAAGCAGCAGCTTGTAAAATACAATCTGAATCACAATGATAAATGGGATAGATTCATTTTCTTCATCAAAAGGAAGCATTTAAACATCGTTGAAACAAAATAGGTAAATAGAATCAGCCTGTTTCAGCATTTTCACAGTGATATTTTCC
>NW_010281733.1:0-502 GCF_000690775.1 Eurypyga helias
CAGCTCTCGCTGCTGTTGGAGGGGTTTGTCTCCTGCCCTGGACAACGCCTGGGACTTGCCCTTGAGGATTCTCTGAGCTCCCTCTGGTAACTGAATTCTCCCCCCACATCTCTGACCCTTTGTAAGTATGATCTTCGTTCTGGGTTTTTGTACGTGGTTCTGTGTCTGGCCCGAACCACATCTCCCCAGACCGCAGTGCTGTGGTTCGTCCTCCATTCAGTACCTACAGTATGTAGAAACCTGATGTTTGCCCACCTCTCTGGCCGGATGCCACCCTGGAGCTGGACCAGACTCTGCTGCCAACACACGCGTTTTAGGGAGCTCCTGCGCAGCCTGCAGGACCCAGGAGCTGGTAACTGGCAAAAATGGACATTACTAATACCTCCTCTTTAACAGCTGATACTAATGAATTACCACTGAGTACCTAACGGTAAGTACCTTACTTCCAGATTCTGAGGACACCCTCCTCTCAGCTCAAGCCCCAGGCCAGGCTGGGAATGGA
>NW_010281734.1:0-501 GCF_000690775.1 Eurypyga helias
CCAGGTCAAACTGCAGTGGGGCTGCATCCCAGATAGAGATTGAACAGGAGTTGTAAGCTTCAAAAGAGGAAGATAAATCTTTATGATTGCAGGACGGCTACCCTAGGGTGGTGGGTGCTGGAAGGGAGCACACCCTCCTGCTTTTCCTTAGACTGCCATCAGATTTTTATCTCTCTTTTAAGGAAGCATGAAGATTCTGTCTGAGCTCTCCTCGATGGATGATTTACATGGTGCTTACAGATCTTCTTGCTTTAAACCCTCTGTCCGTGTAATCTAGTCATTGTCTACAGCCAGGACACAGCCTCAGCCTACGGTCTGGCCCATTTTATATTCTGGATGTAATCTTCTACTTCCTAAATACGGTATCTGATAAAAAGAATCAGTTGAAATATCTTTTCTGCATAAAGGATTTTAAGTTCTTGAAACAGAAGATGTTTTCCCATACAGAAGATCTGCTTTTATTAAAAAAGAGGTTTCTTCCAAGAGAAAAAAAAAAGGGGG
>NW_010281735.1:0-503 GCF_000690775.1 Eurypyga helias
AAAAAAAGCAAAGATTTATTAAAGGGAAAAAGGGAAAAAATTATAATGTTAGAAGCAGAAATTTGTAGTTGGAAGTAGGAAAATCCAAGTTGACTTCTATAACCTTGATGAGAAGAAATACAATTTTAAGTACACAGATCTAAACAAATACTTCATAATTATAACAGATTCCTCTGAGAAGCTTTTGCTAATATACTGATCCAGATGGTAGGTTCCTAATAAGCTTAAAAGCTTCACAGATAAAACCATGAATATTAGAAAAGATAAATAAATTGCTTTAAAACAAAGAACAACAACAAAATATTTAAAGTTGCAGAGGTCAGTCAGTACGCTGAACCCTGAGGTTTTAATTTCCCTATAGCGTACAGATAAGAGAACTATGTGCAAACTAATTCAATTTAGAGATGGCTGTGTAAAATTAAATCCTTGCTAGCAGCAGAAATTGTTTCATTTTTCTGTGAACTATCTTATAACAAGAAAATTTTGTTCTGTAAAACAAAACA
>NW_010281736.1:0-495 GCF_000690775.1 Eurypyga helias
CCTGTTCTGGCCCAGGGGAAGAAGGCTGGGGGAGCAGAGAGGGATCCTGTCCCCTCTCTGCCCATCCCTGGGCCAAGCCCTGCCTCTGTTCACAGCCTCCGAGAGAGCTTGGGAGCCCTTCCCTGAGAGTGTGTACGAGGAGATCGGTTACAGCCCTGCGTGGGAGAAGCAGGCGAGGTTCAGCGGCACAGGTGGGTGTGGGTCTCTCATGAGGGGCACATCTGCAGAGCTCTTTGCGCTGTCCCCCAGCCACAACTGACCCCCAGCAGTCCCCTGACGCCATGGTCCCTGCAGCACTGGGGCTGTGGGGAGAGCAGCCAGGTTCTGGACCCAGGACAGAGGCTTCCTGCCCACCAGTTCTGCCAGTCCCAGCTGGGGACAGCCCCCTCTGCCCGTCCCTGACGCCATGTGACACCTGAGGGGTAAGGGAAGGGGCTGTCCCAGGGCACCTCTTGGAGCCCCTTTATAACAGGGGAGCAGGGTATGTCCTGAGCC
>NW_010281737.1:0-501 GCF_000690775.1 Eurypyga helias
CCAAACCATTCCATGATCCTACCATTTATAAGAAAAAGTTGCCTCAATTAGACTGTATCAGAGCTCATGCCCATCAGCAGGTATCTCCACACTGGGAAACACCAGTCCATAGCAGCAAGTGATGCAGAAAGTTTAACTTGAAATAGGGAAGGTGTCTGCTCAAGGTAAGCATTTCCAAGCATGGTGGCACTTGGACTGTACTTCATGCATTCTACCTGCTGTATCTCAACCCTCTGTTGGATCTGTCCACACATCACTGTCTACGTGTTGGCAATCAGTTGCTCAACACCTTAATATATTATTTGACACAGACATCACAGTGTATTTGTCTATTTTATGATTACAAGAAAATTACACCTCTTGTTTAATGCACTTGTCAGTCTGCTCAAAACCAGAAGTTTCTTACTGTGATTATTGTTCAGTGAAAAAGGGCATGTCTTGCTGAGTAAATTCACACTGGCTGTGAGTAACAAGATATTATTTTTAAAAGACAGTTGGGCT
>NW_010281738.1:0-503 GCF_000690775.1 Eurypyga helias
TGTTCAGTTTTTCGTCCACCAAGAAGGAAAACCCCAAATCACGCTTCTCGCTGGCGGTACAGGGTGGGCGGCCACCAGGCTGCACTGGCGTTGTCACCCCAAGGTACGTGTGGTTCCTTGCTTCAGAAAGACCCCACTGAAGGCCGGCGCTGCCGAGCCCGCCTGCGTCGTTTGGCACACGGGAAAGGGGGGATTCCCACTCAACCGCAGCACTGGGGGGAGCGTCCCGTTGGCCGCTCCGGTTTACTCGGCCTGTTGGAACGCGGGGTCTCTCCGCTAAGCTGTTGGAGGCTGCAGGGAGCTTTGTTCTCGCAGCCTGGTCGCATCCCGCACCGGCTGGACGTCCGCGCTGGGTGAATGGGAGCTGTGGGCTGGGGTTTAAGGCAGGGATGCGCGGTGGTACAAATCCAGGGATTTGCTACGGGTCAGCCACGCAAACCATTGGCACCGAGACACGGTCGAGGCTGCCATGCTTGGTCCTGGGGAGGGACCAGGGTCCCCCC
>NW_010281739.1:0-504 GCF_000690775.1 Eurypyga helias
ACACGGCCGGCTCATGGCCAGCTCTATTCTATCAATATTAACGGTCTCGGCTCTAACAGACGCCTCGGGCTGCTCTCTCCCTCAGAGGGGATTTGCGTGAGCCGACTTGGCCGTCTCTGACCCCGGCGTTTGGGGAAGCCTGTTACCGCGTGGTTCGTGCTGGAGGGCGGTGACGGGAGCTCATCCTGGTCGCGCCTTGTGCCACACGCGGGGGAGACTCACAGGCGGTCGCAGCCTCGGCCTTGCGCCGCTGAGCCTTTGTTTGGGGCTCCCCCTTTGTGACGGGGGGCTCGGGACCACCGAACCTCACCAAGGAAGAGGATGCTTAAAGGCACCGGTGGAAATTGCACGCACTCAGCACCTTTTGCCCAAGGCATTCCAGGACTTTGGATGCCGGAATGAATGCTGCAGCGCCGTGAGGTGGGTTAACGCCGTCGGGCCGCACAGCACAGCGAAGGAGGAAACCCAGCAGCAGGGGAGGATCCGGCCACGCGGTACAGGCAC
>NW_010281740.1:0-497 GCF_000690775.1 Eurypyga helias
GGTGCCGGCAGCAGCCCGGCACATGTGGGTTACAGGAGGAGCCTCGTGGCCATTCTCCAGCCACGCTTTGAAGTCCAGTTGCAATTGCTTGCACCTCTGCATCTTCGAGGGCTCAGCGTGCAGGCTGCGTAGCTATGCCGAGAGAAGTGCGCTGCCTTCACAGGGAGTGACTGAAGGGAGAGGTAAGCGCTGCAGCTGGCAGAGAGTTACAGCGCAGAATAAACGTGTTGTATGTTCGTGCGGCACGTGCCGTTGCCTGATGTGCCTTTCGTGACTGTGATGCGGCAGCCAAGGCAACAGTCTGGTTTTAGGCGGCAGTTATTTAGTTGGTCGCCCTGAGGTTTTGGAACAGCCCATCGGTACCTTGAATTGGAATATCTGGGCAGCTACTTGAAGGAGAAGCTGCTTCTCCTGGCAGGCGCTCTTGTGTGGGGTTTTGAGTCAAGCACAGCAAGGAATTGAGAACTGTTTATTAAGGAGAAGCCCTGGGCTGCAGC
>NW_010281741.1:0-500 GCF_000690775.1 Eurypyga helias
GTGGCTTGGCAGCCCGGCTGCTACAGCTCCTGAGGCTGGATCCCTGCCGGCACAGAGAGCTCCACGATGCTGCTACGGTCAACACCCCTCGGGAAGGCAGCAAATAGACAGCACTAAGTCAGCTCGTATTCTTGATTCTGTAAGTAATTTGTCCTGATGTCTTGACCATGGCCATGAAGGAATCGCAGCAGAACCCCCAGATTCCCTTGGAATGCAAGTGTAGTGATACAATGGTAACTGTTAAGGTCTCTGGACCATCTGTAGGCTATTTGAACGCTGAAAAGGTTATTGGACTTCTTCAGAAAAGCTACTGAATTGCCTTCCTAGCGGTAAAAGTGAGTCATTTCTGCTAGACTAGGGCACACTTGATTGGAGCGGACCTTTACCAGCCAGCCGAGGCATGGGCCTGTTTCACAAGGATTTCTTGCCCCTTCCACAGACAGAAGAGGAGCAGGCAGTGGTCAAGAGCAGCTGTTGAAGCCTTGAGTTACCCACCTTGG
>NW_010281742.1:0-494 GCF_000690775.1 Eurypyga helias
AAGGCTATGCCAGAAACAAGCTTTAGACTTTGCAGTCCTTTGGTTTCCTCCAAAAAAGGCTTTAATACTTATTTTAGGTAGCAGTTTCTCTAAGCTAGGATGCCATCCAACCATAGTTGCATGCTTTTAGCCTGGAAGTCATTCCCAATGGGAAGGAAACAGTACCTGTATACCATCTCATTAGAAGATGATTCATCAAAGGAAAAGTCAAATCGGAATGCTTGGGTTTCAAGGTATTTTGTCAGGTCCACTTTCTGCTTTGGCTCATGCACCAGCAGGACACACTTGCTCGGAACAGTAATCACATCACATTCCTTTCTCCGAAGTTCTGTTAACAGAGAAGACCCTCAGTTGTAACAAGGATAAGCAACGTCAAACGGCTCCGAGACAGAGCTGCTTTGTCAGGACACTCACCTTGCTTGTTGAGAGGGCGCTTCCTCACACAGACACAAATCCTGTGTTCTTCTATCTAAAAGTGAGAAAAGAAGTAATTA
>NW_010281743.1:0-499 GCF_000690775.1 Eurypyga helias
CAACTAAAAGATGAAGCAAAAGAGTCCTTTCTGCTCTTCCCTTTATGCTTTACTCCCGAGTTGCCTCGTTTTGATCTAACAGTGCTCTGAAGTGTTCATCTCTGCTGTCACTCAGCGCTGTATATACAACCCCATGTCCTGGGGATAACAGGAGGCCTTACCAACTTCCAGGACTGAAAATTCTCTTTCCCCTCCTAGATAGTTTCTGCTCGGAGGTGGCTGAGCACCTGCACAACAGAGGTGTTCCACAGGGACACAAGCGTACGCTGCTCTTCCTGCCTTAGCTGTGGCAGCGGACACCATGGAGTCAAGAACAAGCAGTGACCCCCAACCACGGAAACACAGCTAAGAGCGTCCTGACAGGAAAAGGTGCACTAAGAGACACTCTGGGCACAGGCATTTTGGTTAACTAGCAGCCAAGGAAGGTGGTTTGTCTTTGTGGTGGCAAAGATTTGTTTCCAAGACCGCAAGTCCTACGGCAAGCAGTTGGGGATTCTTT
>NW_010281744.1:0-504 GCF_000690775.1 Eurypyga helias
GCGCTCCCTCTCTCTCTCTTACACCGCCAGCCCCTGATGTGATGGCGAAGAAACCCCGTTGACAAGGCACTGCTTTTTCATGACGGTGAGTTTCCCTTTGAGTGTATTATAATTTTGTGATAAAAATTTCAAGGAAAAAAAAAACACACAACCTCCTTCCTCCCTTCCTTCGGGGAGGGAAAAGAGAGGGGGGAAATCTATCTCCAGACAGACAGAAAAGAAAGAGGAGCAAATTAACAGCCAGGAGTTGCCAAAACCAGGATATTAGGTTTCAGCCCAGAGAGCTATTGGCTCTGGGGCGATGTATATAAATATATATCTGGAGAGAGAGCGAGCGAGAGGGGAGACGGGGAGGAAGGAGAGGGATGTTCGGTGGGTGGCTGTTGTTTGGGCAGATGTGGATTCACAGGGAAATGAAGGCGATCTTGCTTTTTTCGGCGAGGCTGGCGGTGGTGGCTGCCGAGGGCACTTAAAAAAAAAAAAGTTGTTTCTTAAAATAAAGGC
>NW_010281745.1:0-501 GCF_000690775.1 Eurypyga helias
TCCTATTAATTAGAAAGGCTTTTTCATGTATTACACAGGCTCTTTTGCAGATAAGAAGGGACGATGCTTGATTCTGCCGTGCCACAGATTCACGTGTTAGTCCCTGCCACCATTCACAGGCTGCAGCCACGTCCCCACAGCGCTGTTGTTCCCTACAGAGCTCTGCAGGCAATAGACGTGCACACATGTCTGTTGGAAGCACTCATTTTTTCCTGGATGCCACTAAGTCCCCCAACATCCACAGCAGGAGAAGATGTTCTTGGAGCTGCCTCCATCCCCAGGCTGGACCAGGGTCCTCACCGCGGGGCAGGATCTGGCCCGTGCAGCACAGAGGGTTACGTCTGACTGCGAGAAGTGAGCAGTGGAGCAGATGTGCTGTCGTACAAATTACGGCAGAAACACAGGCAGCCATCTGCATCCCATCCCCGGCCAGGATTCCTGTGCCGTGCTTGGCACATTCGGCCCCTCGAAGCCCCCAGCCACCATCCCAACCCCAACCCC
>NW_010281746.1:0-503 GCF_000690775.1 Eurypyga helias
GGATAAAGGATCTGAGAACACAAGCACAGGTCGGATTCCCCCGTGATGTAAGGCAGAACGCCTTCAATTCGATGTACTAAGGTGGATGTGACCTGATCAAGAAATTGTCACCTCCTCTATTCTCCTTGGCCTGTTAAGTTCATTTTATGTCGCTCTTAGCAATGTAAATTTGCCAATTAGGGGAAAAAAGGGCTTAAAAAATCCCATCTCGGGGTCTTCTTGCCCTTAACTCTGCCTTCCCCTTACAGACCACAGATTTCAATGCATTCGAAATTGGGAAGGAAAAGCCTCCAAATTGTGCTCAAAGCAGGCATTTACATTGTCCCTGTCACGATGTGGAGCTGTGATGCAGAATAAAGACAAAAGTACAGCATCACGGCCCCTGACGCCAAGCAGTGAGGCAGCAGAGGTGCGAGACCCCAGGGAGACAGACGGCAGAGGGGTGTGCAGGGTGGCAGAGAGGGTCCTCCCGCCGCACCTTGCACCTCACATAACTGTGGGGG
>NW_010281747.1:0-504 GCF_000690775.1 Eurypyga helias
GCCTTGATCTGGCTGGACACAAACCTGAGGAGTTTGAGGGGGGATGATTTTGGCAGCCACATCCTGGAGGAAAGCCACAGTGTAACCAGAGCCATAGGCTGGGATGGACATTGCTAACAGACAGCCATGGAAATAAGACGGGCTTTGAAAAACAAGAGCAGAGGTGATGCTGGTGTGGTGGAAAGGTTGGTCATTGTCAGACCTGGAACATTTGGATCCATGCCCAAAGCACAACCAGGCAAACCACGACTCTTCCAAAGTTCTTCCAAGAATAGCCCAGTGCTGCTATTGCCATCACATCCCCTTTTACCACTGAAATTAAACTGCCTGGCTCCTCTGTTAAGCACAGCCCTTGGTCAATTATACGGGATTGCTTATAGGGGATACAAAACACGCTTCAGCCCTGGGGTAAAACTTTTTTCTTTTTTGCCTGTCACTTTGAGGGAAGATGTTCAGATCTTATCTGAAACCCTGCAAAGTCTTTTTCCTTTAGGATTTTCTATT
>NW_010281748.1:0-505 GCF_000690775.1 Eurypyga helias
GGGCTGGGCTGGGCTCGCGCCCCTCGCACTAGGGAGAAGATGGCGGCAGCGGTGGGTGGCTGCTGGTCGTAGTCGTGGCCGCTCTGGCTGGTGGCCGGAGGGGAGTGTGCTCACTCTGGGGCTCCCATTTCAGGGTGGGAAGGAAAGAAGCCTTTGGGAGTGATTGGAGATGTGCTTAATGAGGCTCGGGAGATGGCCCGGTTCTGCGCGGTGGGAGAGGCGGAGGGGCGGTTGAACTATGAGAGGCGGACATGGGAACGCCGATGTGGCGAAGGTGGGGTTTGTGTCGGCCTCGCGGTCAGATGTAGGCGTTACCTGCTGCGTTCCCGGGAAGCTGAAAGCAAACATAGTCGCCAGAGCAGGAAGGTTCAGGTTTCAGTAGTTAGTCAGTGGACTGGGAGCACCTGGTCAGGGCAGGGTGGCGGTGCACGGAGGGCTCCGCAGTACGGGGATCTTGTGCTCGGGTGTTGGCTTCTGTCCAGGCAATGGCAGGAGGAAGTGTCCT
>NW_010281749.1:0-504 GCF_000690775.1 Eurypyga helias
TGTGACACTTCAATGCCATGGTCTCACCTTGCACAGCAGGACCCACGGGTGTTGACTGTGTGGTGTTTTTGTGGGTCTAGACCAGTGCAGGGATAGGATGGCCTGTAGGAACGGCAATGCTCCACGAAGCTTCTACCTTGGTGGGATCCCAAAATTACCAGCAACTCCCAGCCCATCTGTGCTCACCTGCAGAGGTTCCTTGTCTGGCTGCTGATGGCATTTGAGGAGCCTTGCACAAGCTTCCACGCTCTGGCCATGCCACCTCCACACAGTGTCAGTAATCTGCCCTCATTCTGGGCCTGCTGGGTTCCTGTGAGCCTGCCCAGTCCTTCACCTACCTGATGCCCCAGGCCACCATCTGGCAGGGGGTACCAGGGCCCCTAGGGCCCCTGGGGCAGTTGGTGCGACTACCTAGTGGGGTGCTGCTTCCCCTGTGGTGCAGTGACACCCCCATAGGCAGCTCCCCAGTGGGAGCCACAAGCGGCACCTGAAAAAGTGCTTTCT
>NW_010281750.1:0-505 GCF_000690775.1 Eurypyga helias
TCGCCCGCCCCCCGCAGCGGCCCTCGGGCTGGGCCGCTCAGGCCTTGGCTGGGCAGGGGCGAAGGGTGAGTCGTGCGAGTGCGTGCTGGTCAGTACTGTACACTTGGTCACCGTGCTTACGGAACGTGGAAGGATGCTGAAAAAGATGAGATGCTTACGGTCAGATCCTTGACTAAAGGGAATTAAGGCAACAACAGGCATACATTGCTAATTTTTAAGGACCAGTCGTGTCAGATCAATTTAATTTTCTTCTCTGACATGGCAGCAGGCCTGGCAGATGGAGGAAGCTGCTGGCTTCGCACCTAGTCCCGCATGACCTTTACGTAAACTAGGCAAATGAAAGGTGAAATTAAGAAGGGGCTGAGCACCTCACTGAGAAACCGTATTTGGAGTAATCATGTCTTGCTTTTCTCTGTGTGTGTGGAGTTTTAATATGGTTTGTCCTGGCTGCTCTTCTGTTCATCAGACGTTAGGGTAGTGAAATAGTATCATAGAATCACAGAAT
>NW_010281751.1:0-504 GCF_000690775.1 Eurypyga helias
CTTATGTCCCTGGAATGAATGCTAACAGTGATTTCAATAATGGCATTTCTCCAGTACTTTTGAGTTGTGTGGGCTTAGGGCAGGTCTTCCTGAAGAACAGTGGAGATGCCACTTCATTTGTTTTAAAAATGAAAGTATGAGGATGATTCTCCATGGTTATAATTATTAAAAGCAGTTTCAAATCCACAAATCTTTCTTTATTGCCTCCAGAACATACAGCTTCTGACTGCCTTCTTTAAGTGAATATAAAAGAATAGAGCTCTGTTCTCATGTAACTCTTCAGCCCAACAGCAGATGAAAGCGGCAGAAGAAAAACAAAAGTGGCTGGATACAGTACATCTGGGTCACTTCAAACTCTGAAAAACAGCTGTGCCCGTTTGAGTCACAAACGAATGTTTCCTTCTCAAGGGCCCTTAGCAAAACACATTCACTTTTTTGTGCCCAGACAAGGAGACACTGATGGGCATAACGCACAGACAGGGCTCTGATAGAAGTGCCCCTAAA
>NW_010281752.1:0-503 GCF_000690775.1 Eurypyga helias
AAAAGAAGCTGTGTAATACTTACATAAGAATATGTGTGATCATAACCATTAAAACATAATAAACATTAATGAAATATCACCAAAACCTAGATGTATTTAATAGCCTGTGAATGGTTTGATCTCTGCTATAGTTAAAATTGCTTCAAATTCCACACTACACTGTGGCTGCTCCAAGCCATGTTTCCTTTCATCTTTTTAGTGTAAAGTAACATTTTGTAAAATACATATCTGGAAAGTAATTTTTAAAAGGGTTGTTACTCTGTATTTTAAAAAATACATACCATAATAGATATTAATGCTTCAACTGAGGTGTATGTTTCTAATTTTACTGGTTGACTGGATCACAAACTTGCTCTGTGTAACAATAGCAAATTTTAAAAGGAGTATTCTGCTTCAATCATAAGTGAAAAAAGATGAGCGAATAGGAAAGGTCATTGAAAGTATCAGGCCTGTACTATAGCTGCAAGTTATTAAATCAACATAATATTCATAGATGTTTGCAG
>NW_010281753.1:0-503 GCF_000690775.1 Eurypyga helias
AAGGTACAGAAACAATTTTTCCCATCGCGTCTCCTCCCACGAATCAGTGAATTGGTCTGCCTATCTGTAGCAATAACACACAAAATACTCAAACACACTTAATACTGAGACTAGAAAGCCTGAAAAAACCCTAAGAGAGCCTATAGATACGGCAGTTTGCTGCTCACCATCAAGGTCACTGATCTAGTATATCCTCAAATAAAATCTCACTGTATGATATCCCTTACAGTCCTCTGTCAGGAAGGGAGTTTATGATACTTCTATTATTTTTGGCAGTATTGTGCCAACCGGCACTTCAGATTTCACTCACCTTGATCATTCCTCAAAACAAATAATTTGCTTTTTCTTCGAAAAGCAAAGTAAGCTGCGAGTTTTTTCTCGGTGATCTAGATCTCTTAAACATATTCCTGGAGCTCCTCTGAAGTGAACTGACACTGCTATCACAAAGTAGGATAATTTAAACACAAAGGCAAGCACACAAGAATAAGCACCTTATAACAACA
>NW_010281754.1:0-504 GCF_000690775.1 Eurypyga helias
AAAAAAGGAGAATTCCTTCGGTCCACCGTGAACAGTTTAATCGGGGTATGAGAATAATAGTAGTGAATGTTACCATGAGTAAAGAAAGGTGTGTGGCATATAGTGTGGCTTGCCGTAAGTCTTTCTGCAGTGTTGGCTAATGTATGACTTGTTTCTGCCTGCTCGGATGTGTTGTGTTTGGCTGTCAGACCACCAAGAGATGGTTAGCAAGTGCGATCACTACGGTTGTCTAAAGACACAGACTGGTTTCCACTGTAAGGTGTTAACACTGTGTAAAGCAAGCTTATGCACGTCAGCTCATATGGCAAAATAAGGAGGGATATATCCTCCTCATGCTCCGTGGGAGTTTGTAATAGCTCGTTATGTGGGGCCTCCAAGCTCAGAGGATTTTGTGGGTGAAAGGGGCAGGGGGAAGACTAGTTTCAGGTTTAAAAGTTCTTAGAGGGTCCAGTATGGCATTACTGTAGTTTGTGGACGTTTGGGGTTTGTGTGTTTTTGTTGTTT
>NW_010281755.1:0-505 GCF_000690775.1 Eurypyga helias
ATTAAAGCACCAAGACTATATAGCCATTTGCTGGTCTTGGACAACATAAGGACAAGTGAGAAGCCTACAGGAAACGGTGTTTTCAACTGCTCATATTATCAGGCCAGTGAAAAGAAGAATGACTAAAGATGACTCATAATCATTACCCTCTGCAGTCTTTGGATGTTCATGTGTGTAGGGTCTTCTAGTAGTGACTGACACCGGAATGGTTGCTGCTGGAATAAAATAATTTTCTTGAGAGAAATACAGGTACATCTCTATTTTTCAAACTTCTGGTATGGCTCAACTGCTCCTGCTTCCCAATTAAAATCCACCACCTCCCCTCTACTGGAATGGAAACGCTGAGTAAGCAATAAATTTACTGAATGTTCTTAAGCAATAGTAACTACCCTGTGCAGCTTTTGATGCTCTTCGAAACTAAAAGGTTCATTTATGCTACAAGAATACCACTGGCAGAGAAGCCCTCTTCATCTTCATCTCCCACTTTTCCTTACTTTCTTTTTTT
>NW_010281756.1:0-505 GCF_000690775.1 Eurypyga helias
TGGGCTTTGGCCCTTCTAATTTTCTACCTGCATATTCCCACAACATCCTTGTAGTCCTCCCGAGTTGCCTACCCCTTCTGCCACAGCTCAAAATCTCCTTTTCTTCCTGAGCTCAGTAAGTCTCAGGTATGGGCAGAGAAATGCAGGACAACACTCTCTGCTAGGTATTAGACTACCTAATTAGTAAGATGAAGCCAAACTGGTCACAGTGATATATGATACCATATCAATCCAGTCTAGAGCAGGAAAATATTTTGCCCTTTACTCTTTCAACACACTGTAACCTAGCAGAGATTAAGAATGACAGCAGAATCTGAAACATTAAAGTTACACTATTAACTGAAAGCCTGAGTCAAGACTGACTGCACCATTTCCACAACTGCGAAGGACCAGTCTTTCAGTATAGTATAATAGGAACCTTATAAATATATAAACTAGTTCATTACGAGTGAAACTGGAAAAATCTGGGGTTTTGTTTTTAAATCAGAAAAATATGGGTTTTTTT
>NW_010281757.1:0-504 GCF_000690775.1 Eurypyga helias
GGATGCTGGCTGCTGGAGGGGCAAGCGAACCCCAAAATCCCAGCTACAAACCACTATGCCCTCACACACCCCCCAGGCCCCAGCGTAAACAAAACACAGGAGACTTTTTGTCTACGAGCTCCACCTTACATGTTGCATCCATGTCAGAGGTTTCGTTACATTCTCTGCACTCCCTGACTCGTCACAGAGACCCAGCAATAATTTTATGCTATGAAGACTTTTCAGGAAACTCAAGCGATTAACTTATGAAGCTCACGGCTTATGCTCTGATTACCATCACACCAATACTTCTCAACAGGATCACACAAGGGCCATCCCAACAGCACAAGGGTAGTAAACTTTGAAAGTCCCGTTTCTTGCCTGAGCTAGGCCTGGCAGATAAAGGGGGGAGATAAAGCAGTACGAAATTCAACTTACTAGTCGTGGATTTTCTTGTTGTTGTGCTCGTTGTAGTTGTTGAGTCTAGAGGAAAATAAATACGCACACTGAAGTCCCATTTTAAGA
>NW_010281758.1:0-496 GCF_000690775.1 Eurypyga helias
GTGGCTGTGTGGTGATTAGCTGCCTGCCAGGTTAAACTGCACATTTAGTGAAGTAAAAGGCTGGTTAGTTTGTAAGGCAGCTTGTAGGCAACAACCGTGCCTCTAATTTCCAATTTGAAGACTCCATAGACTTTTCCACTAGAGGTAAGCCCAGGAGTTAAATACTTAATGGTCAGAAGCTTCTCAGTAAGTGTTCTGTGCTGGAGATGTGTTTGGGAGGGAGGTTGTATGTTTACTAGTGGTCTGCTTCCAAAGTTTTGCAGTATCAAAAATGCTGGTGTAAGTCTTGCTTGTAGTGCAGTATTTTGAGCTGGCAGTCATGGGGGAGCAATCCTGTCATGGAGCATACTTTTGTGCAAGTAATTTCATTCGTTTCTGCTTGATATCTTAAAATCCTTTTGTTAAATCATGTGAAGCTTAAAGGGGAAAAATACAAATTATTTGAGGAAAATGTGTATAGAGGTATCACTGTACACAGGCTTGTGATGAAGAGTTG
>NW_010281759.1:0-500 GCF_000690775.1 Eurypyga helias
ACTAGACCATCTTTAGGATCCTTTCCAACCGAAATGATTATATGATTCAATCATATGCCTTAAGGAGAAGTCCCACATGTCTTAGTACTCACCCTAATTGCCCTGCCTCCAGAACCCAGCTATTTAATGGTGCTAAGTAATAAATCCATCTTCTCTGACATGATGATATTCTTACGTAGTCACCATCACATTTTATTGCCCACAAAGCAGCTGCAAGAACTGGTTGGAACCAGCCAGGTTCACAGAGAAAATCAACATGATGCAGATAGATAAGAGTGTGCACATCTCATCACCACATCAAGATCTGTCATTCCCTTTAGGAGATGATTTAAGTCTCTGGGCTGACATCACTCTTGAGGCTACATGCCAATACTGCCCCCAGCTCATGAGAAGAAAGAAATGTGCATGGTAACAAACTATGACTCTGCTTCTAGAAAAAAATCACTCGAGAAATTGTATTTGTTTAAATTTAGGTCACGTTTTGCTTCCTTAAAACTCCT
>NW_010281760.1:0-506 GCF_000690775.1 Eurypyga helias
GAGGTGGAGGGAAAGGGGGCGTTTCCCGTCCAGACGCGCTGGAGCCGCTGCTGCACGCAGGGTAGAGCCTGCCGCGGGGGGCAGAGTGCCAGGGCAGGGGGCACCTGCGCCTAGCCGGTGGGCAGTTTCAGTCCCCGGGCATAAGTACAGGTCCTAAAGAACGGAAAAAAAGGACGCTTCAATTAGTTCAATCTTGGCTTTTTCTCTTTTGTGGGACGTAATACCCTCTAATATCAGCAGAGGGCATGGGTTCTGTATCTTCGTTGGAGAAAGGCAGCGGAGAGCACTGCAGTTATTCCAAGCCCTTGTGAAGTATTTGTCATTAGTTTTACAGGGACTCTGGGATTCGGGTTCAAGTCAAGCAGGATGTTCTGTCCCGGGGTGGGTTTCGGACAGGTCACAGCTGTCAGCTGGAGGTGCGCACCGGCCTCTCAGCAAACCTATACGGCCCGAGATGTCTCTAATCTTGTACCTCCCAGGTCATCTGTCGTGGTTTAACTCCAGCT
>NW_010281761.1:0-501 GCF_000690775.1 Eurypyga helias
CTGCTTGCTAGTGCAATGTGGGTGGCTGAAAAAAGTACAGCTTTGGGATTTTGCATCTCAAAGCCCTCTGGAGACCCAGTTGTCAGTATTCCTATGTTTTTAGCCAGGGCAGTTCTATACTCAGCACTAGGCCATTTTAATTCCAGTCTGAGATGCAAACTCTGTTGAGGCACCACAAAAATGCAAAGCACCTAAAACCAGCTGTGTAATCCCTCACCAGGCTTGCTACCATATTTGTTTCCTTTGTGCAAGTACCACATGGTTCTCAAACATCGTCTTGGGAAGGTTTTAGAGGAAAAATACTTGAACAGAACATTTGAAACATGGGTGAATTTAGGTTGAAATATATTGATTTCTGTTACTTCTAGAAGTGTTGAAATTCTACTTCTTAAAAGGTTTCTGAAAAAACATGTAGTTTTACTGGAATAAATTGTGCACAAATTTATCGGTGTATCTATTTTGACAACAGAGCCAAGAAGACGTGCAAGTGGATAGACAAGG
>NW_010281762.1:0-505 GCF_000690775.1 Eurypyga helias
ACCCTTGTCCATGTCCATCCAAGTCCATCCATGCACTCCGAAACCTTCACATTCGTGGCACTTCTGTTCTGAACAACCGTTTTCTGGGAGAAGGAAACTCACGGGCCATGAACTTCAACCCACCAGATCCTCATGAAATCATCACATGGGACATTTTTGACCTAAGAGTTGACACACACCAGCGTTCGTCATGTCCCAGATGAATTTCTCCACACCTCTGTATCGAAGATCTTGCTCCGATGGATGAGCAATGTCACCTAAGCAAGCGGAGCAATGGAGCAAGTGTGGTGTCAGGCTGTGTTGATGGGATCACCAGGAGGTATTTCAGCTGGAGTTGTCACATCGGTGTATAACTCTACAGCAAGCTTATCTGGCAGGGGACACAGGTCTGTATCTGCAAAGGGGTTGCGTTTATCCTCGGGCAGGATGGCAAAGAGCATTCCCATGGCTCGGAGCCCAAGCATTGCAGCTGCAAGGAGCCCTTCACCCCGTGCTTCATCCAGCC
>NW_010281763.1:0-505 GCF_000690775.1 Eurypyga helias
TCTGTTGTGTCCAATGAGGACGATTTTATTAAGGCAAGGAAGGAGCACGAAATGTATCATCAGAATGCGAGGGGACTCAAAGAACGGTATAAAATTACCCTGTCAGAGGCTAAAGCTATTATTCGAGCATGTGGTATTTGTAGTCATCATAACAGTGGCGTTGGGTTAGGAATTGGAGTTAACCCTAGGGGTGTAGCTGCTAATGAGGTTTGGCAAATGGATGTGACCCACTATTCTGAATTTGGTCGGTTAAAATATTTGCACGTCACTGTAGATACCTATAGTCATTATATATGGGCCACGGCACAACCAGGTGAGAAGGCCTTACATGTGGAAAGACATTTATATGAGTGTTTTGCAGTTATGGGAATCCCACAGCAGATCAAAACCGATAATGGGCCCGCATATAAAGGATCAAGGGTAGCCCAATTTTTGAAGCGGTGGAAGGTACAGCACCGAACCGGGATTCCACATTCGCCTACAGGGCAAGCAATTGTAGAAAGAG
>NW_010281764.1:0-501 GCF_000690775.1 Eurypyga helias
GGTCTTTGCTTTGCTGTTGTTTTAAGATTTATGTGGGTAAAAATACAATAGTTTGTAGGTTACAGCAGGAGAGTCTACGGTGGTTGTACTTGGAAATTTATTAGGGCTCTTAAGATGCCTCCTGAAAAGGGGCCTTTGCCAACAAATGGCTGCGTCTGACACAGCTGGGCAGAAGGGCTTCTAAATAGCCCAACAGGTTTTCTTTTAATTTCTAAGAAGTTTAAAATTAAAATGTGCCATTGAAAATAAAGTTTCCTCACTAGCAATAATTATTTGAAGGTCACTCTTGAAACCATTCTCTGACAGGTCAGTCATGTTCTCTACTTACACACTGGCTGCGTTATTTCTCCCCTAGTTCACCTTTCACAAACGAAGAAGGAGGAACTGTAAGGGAAGAAAAGGCTCATCCGGAGGAAAGAAGAATCATCAGCAAGATTTAGTCTTCCCCTGAACCTCTGCCTCGAGAGTGAACTGTCTCCTCCTAGAATTCCTTGATTTTTT
>NW_010281765.1:0-506 GCF_000690775.1 Eurypyga helias
GGTCCCTTCCAACCTAAACCAGTCGATGATTCTATATATATGTAAATATTTTACCATATGTATAGTTTTCTAACTGGCTTAGTTGTCCCTGTCATGGAAACAGTTCCATACATTGATCAGCTTTGCTGTCCCTTTTGAACCCTTTCAGTTCTGCCTGTTTGAGGTAGGCTGTACACACTAATTGAAAGGTGATCTTTGTATTTTTGTATTGACCTTAATGATGCTCTTTGCTTTGTTTTATATTAGTTTTCTTATAATGCAGTAATGCATAATTTGTCATTTGCTTCCTTGACTGTTACTGAGCATTGAGCTCATAGATTCATGAATCTATGAAAGATAGCTCCAGGGTCTTGCTCCTGAACAAGAATGATATGCTGAGAACCTCTGTTTCACATACAAGTTTAGTTTTTCTTTTTTTCCCCATTTATTTATACTGAGTTTCATGTGACATTTTATTGTCCAGTCATTAAATTCGTAGCTGTGATGTCATAGAATCATAGAATCAT
>NW_010281766.1:0-506 GCF_000690775.1 Eurypyga helias
GACTTTCTGCAGACGTTCAAAACCATAGTGGGTAGCGAAATGCAGACTTGGTTTTTTTAACTGATAGTCAGCATGGAAGAGGGAAGCTGGCATGCTCCCTTCTCTGTGGTTTGTTAGGCAAAGAGCAGGTGGCTCCACTTTTCAAAAACGATCTTTGCTTCTCTTTCTCTCATTAAAAATGGGGAAGACTTCACAGCAGTGTTTGTCGGGCTTTTTTGCAGCCCAACGCCCATCCCTGCGGGTGCGCGCGGATTGCTGTTCTGCGCCTGAGGCACTCCAGTGCGGGAGCAGGCCTCGAGCAGGGGCTGCCGCGGGCTGCGGGGAGAAGCCAGGACTCAGCCTGTCAGCTTGGCTAAAGACACACAAGGGCGATGCAGGGGCATTACTTTCTACCCTCATTCCGTGAGCTACCCCCTGACGCGTTCCTCCACCTTCCCGCTCTGGGCCTCCTGCCTCCATCCTGCCCCAAAACAGCAGGACAGTTCCAACGGGACAGAACAGCCGGC
>NW_010281767.1:0-506 GCF_000690775.1 Eurypyga helias
AAACCGCGGCCCCGCTCTGTGCCGCCGCCAACGCAAATAGAAATGGGGCGTTAAACAATGCCGGGCGCTGACCGGGGAGATGCTGGCCGCCGGCGTCGCCGCTGTGGACGTTCTCCTCAGCTCCAGGAGAGAGCTTCCACTGGCATCTCTGCCTCCTCTCCCCCCTGCCCAGCCAAAATCCTCCTGCCAAGCAGCCCAAAGGCTTCATCCACCCTCCTCCTGTCCCCTGCCACCTCGGTGGTGCTGGTGCCAGGACAGGGACTTGCTGGGTGCTGGGGGAGGTGGGGGGGATGAAGGGTAAGGAAGAGGAGATGCCCAGCGTGCAGCAGCCCTCCTGCTTCACCGTGGGCTTGCTGGAAGGATTTGGCTTAGTCATCCATCCCTTCCCTTGCTGGTAGGCTGAGCCACTGCTGAAAATATCCTGGAAGGCTCCCAAGCGGCACAGAAGGCAAGAAAATGAGAAACACATGAAGGAAGGGAAGAAGGGAAGGGATGGGAAGGGAAGG
>NW_010281768.1:0-506 GCF_000690775.1 Eurypyga helias
ACTTATTTAAGAAAACTGCCAGTCTCCATTATTTTACCAAGCTCTGCCCCCCCATCCCCTCCCTTCCTCTTTCCTCGCTCCCCTCCAGACCGCCACCATGACTTCCCACCTTGTAGCGCAGAACAGATCTATTCACTTGGTCTGTGCCCCACCTGGAACACATCACCACTTCACCAGTTTGAAAACTACTGATGGAAGATTTATTTTTAAGACCAGTAAATATTATACAGCCTCTGCAGTCTGAAATCCCAAACCAGGAGTCTACATGGTTATTCCTGTTTGGATAAACGAGCTCTAAAGCTGTCAGCCTTTCCCTGAAGCCCTGATACTTAAGGGCCAGTTGCTATCATATTCAGCAGTAAAGTCAAACTGGGTCGAGGTGGGTATTTGAAAACTAGAAGGTTTTGAGCACTCTATTAGAAACAACAGGCAGGGTATTTGGTGAAATCTGTATCCTATTAATATTATTTATTATTATTAATATAGAAGTTGTGGATGCCCCATCC
>NW_010281769.1:0-505 GCF_000690775.1 Eurypyga helias
TATTTATAGAGTCCATGAGAAGAAAAGGATAGTTAAGTCTGGGACCGTGAAAGTCAGATGATACGCATAGAAGAGATGGGATGCCAGCATCTAATGAAGCAGTGAGAGAACAGAAGGTTTTGATTTAAGCAATAAGCAAAAATTAAGATTTTTTTACCTTAACTTTAGTAAAGACCAGACTTCTTTAATCCATTCTGTAGGGATGGAAATGTCCTAGAAACGTGTGATATGCAAAGCACACTCTGTTGCCTTATTGCATAAAGATGCAGCCTTGCTGGTGATATCAATAGAGACATTTTCGCTGACATCCGAAAAACTGGAAGCGCGAAGAAACAAATCACATTAAAACATATTTCTCTCTTGGATTTTAGGTCCTTGTCAGTTCCTCTATAAAGTACAGTTATGTATCAGCATTACCCTCTCCCCTAAACTAATTTTCATTCTGATCCGGTGTGGCAGACTTTAAGCACTATATCGTTATTATTTGATTTATTACATTAATCTT
>NW_010281770.1:0-507 GCF_000690775.1 Eurypyga helias
CAGCAGGCCGCGCGCGGGTGCCATGGCGACGGCGGGCCGAGGTGGGGGTCGGGAAGGTGCCGGTAACCGACTGCCCCTTTCCCAGCTGCCTGCAGCCCCGTTGCGGTGCCGGGCAGAGCAGAGGCGCGCGCTGCACGGAAAGAACATCCCGCTCCGCCCCTCGCGCCCTTGCCGCAGCCCGCTTAATGCGGCTCAAATGTTCCGAGGTTTTGGCTGCCAAGCTGGAATAAGCCTGTGAGTTTTGCACATATAAACGGCTATTTTTCAAACTGTAACTTATTCGTGTGTAAGCAGCTTGTAATAGGTATAGAAAAAGGTACCTTTCTTCCTGCTGGGACAGGCTGCCAAACTTCCCAGCATCCATTCCAAAGCATGGTGGGACTAGAACATCTCATTAAACGGTTGTAAGAGGGTTTTGGGTTTGTTTTACATTGGCAAGGGATTGATATTTTTCCCTGACCTCATCCTTGGCAAAGGCTGAGCTATTTTTACTGAAACTCTTAAAAA
>NW_010281771.1:0-497 GCF_000690775.1 Eurypyga helias
ACCCAAACCACTCTGTGATTCTATACTTCCTAACATTGCAACCCAGTGTTATATTTTTGCCTACAATCGAGAACGCAGAATCAGTCATGTCGGAATGTTACATCCTACTAAGCTGGACAGAAAGGAAGTGAGCAACAGAAAGTCTCCTTTTGGTGTATCTTTCACTGGCTGTTGCTGCTATTCCCTCTGCGTGCTGTACATGAAAGCTGTTTCACTCCCAGCTGACACGAACGGAAAGGTGATGCTGTCCCCAGCTTCACAGCCGAGTAAAACTCGGTTTCCTCCCCTGTACATGACGTCAGACCTGGTGTGTACTGGGGCAGTGAAAAGGGCTTAAAATAAAGCAGCTTTAGTCCAAGTTGCAACTTATACTTCCAAGCAGGACAATTTGGAGGCAGAAAGTTGGGAAAGTGAGCTCAGCCGTGTCCTTCCCGCCCTGAGAGGAGGGATGTCTGCCTCGGCCCGAGCATCCCACATGGCAGGAACCTCCGCACGCT
>NW_010281772.1:0-507 GCF_000690775.1 Eurypyga helias
AGTGGACTGTATGAGGCTTGGTAGTTTTTCAAGATGGCTTTCAATTTTCACTCTATCCTCTTTCATTTTGTCCCTGCCAGCTTTCTATTTCCTGCAGATTCATTACCTTTCATAAATGTTTAGGCTTTCACTTTTCAACCTTACTATGAGAAAGAGGTTTGTCTGATTTAATTGCATTTAATATAACTTAAAATGCATTTTGTCTCTCCAGCAAGCAGGTTGCTTGAAGTGAAAAATCTTTTTGCTGTATGGGTATTCTGAATGAGTCCGAAAATGTTCACAAAAATTAAATTCTTGTCTGCTGCATTACAGATTAAATAATAAAACTTTGGTACTGAGGATGAAAGAGTTAAATTTCTGTTCTCAGGTCTGTTGCACTGCCACTTTAGAAATCTTCCAGCAGAGAAGTATTCCCCCATCATTTTGCATTCTCTTCATCCGAAGTAATGGATGCCTGAGGAATGGTCATGTAGTTCTTCCAAAGTTTGTTTTTAAAAAAAAAAAAAA
>NW_010281773.1:0-507 GCF_000690775.1 Eurypyga helias
TGCAGCGACGCTGTCCCCGCACAGCGGGCACGGGAGAGGGATGGGGGGCAAGCAGGTCGCGTTTCTAGCCTGCAGCAAGCCAGGGAGGCTTGGGAACAGGGAAGGGACGCGAGGCCGTGCTCTGTAAAGGCACAAAACAGTCCCTGGCCCCACGGAGAGGGACCCACAGGCGTGTAGCAGGGGGCTGACGTGTGCTGCCCAGCTCTGGGGAGGGGTTGGGGGACACACGCACGGGCTCCCATCGCCACGTACCTGACTCCTCCAGCATCTTGACGGCTTTGGCCTTGGCCAGCTCCAGGGCAGTGACCCAGCGTTGCCGTTCCACCTCCGAGCTGGCCTTCAGGTGGTAGGTCTGGGCACCGCCGTTGGAGATGATGAAGTTGCAGGAGTCCTCCACGGTGATGTTGGCCGTGGCCAGGTTGATGGTGCCGCGGCAAGTGTGCCGCATCTCCGCCTTGGATCTGCGCGGGGAGGCGGGAAAGGGGTGCCGTGAAGGGGCTGGAGGAA
>NW_010281774.1:0-507 GCF_000690775.1 Eurypyga helias
AGTCACCTGTAAAGTGCTGGTCAGGTTGATTTTTTTTTTCTATTAGATCCCACGGCTCAAGAACCTGAAAACCTTCACGCTCCTACAAGAATCAACAGTTGTGTTATGCCTATAATTTATGGTATTGCCTTTTCATGCATATTTCCTTCTCTCATGGAAGCCAGGAGAGGGGCAGCGCCGGGTCTAGTCATCGACAGTGATGTTGCGGAAGAGATAGGCCATGGACTCTCCGTTGTGGATTCGTCGGATGGCTTCGGAGAGAATCAAACTGATGTCCACAGTCTTTATCTTGGGGCACTGTAGCTTCTGTACCTCGTGAGGAACTGTGTTGGTTACGACCACCTGCAGAGCACCAGAAAGAAGAGACCATTAGTCCTGCTGCTGCTACCTCACTCTCACCAAAGAGCAACCCCAGATTAACTCCACGAGCGGTGCGTACCTGCTGCGTCACAGCTCAGGGGGAGAAATCCTTGTATGTTAACAAAAAAAAAAGAGAGGAAAATAAAT
>NW_010281775.1:0-506 GCF_000690775.1 Eurypyga helias
AGGAGTAGTGATGGCATGTCACACAGCGTGGTCCCCAGCACCAGTTGGAATAATCACTCCTGTCACACCGTGGCCTCATTGCATAGGGAGAACGCAGTTGTTCAGGTCTTGGGATGCAAGGGGACATCCTGACCTGGTCAACAGGAGAGAACACTCACATTCGGAGTGGAGGACACAAACTGAGTTCACACACTCAGCTGGAGGGCTGACTGAGGGCTGGGCTGCTATTCAGAGAGACCACAACAGAAATAGGCTGATGTGAGCTTCATGCAGTTCAGGGATAGAAAATACAAAATCCTGGATTTGGGATGGAATAATCCCCAGCAGTAGAGGCTGGGCACTGATGGGATAGAAAGCATTTCTACAGAAGACAACTGTAGCGGTTGGAGCACAGGACATCCAGGGATCCTGAATACAGCCTCTAGAAGGAAAGATGAAGGCTGAGCTTGTGCAACTTGCAAACCTGATCGAACTTTGACACTGGTCTTGCTTTGAGCAGTGTGTTT
>NW_010281776.1:0-507 GCF_000690775.1 Eurypyga helias
AGGTCTCTGCTACTGCCAGAGCCATCATCCCATTTCTGTGATGGTATTTTGTCCACATGTACACAAACACATATAAACAATACACTGCACACTGTCCTCGTACGAGACATTCTTAGAACGTTCCTTTCGATTCTTCTAACTTCAGCTGCACTTTCTCCAAACGAAGCAAAGTAACAACCTTCATTCACATTAAACTTACAGTCTTAACATAAAATGCAATGCACTGCTGATATTGGGGTAAGTATGTACATATTTGAGAAGTCAGAGAACCGTTCAAACTAAAGCTAGTTGAACATCCTGGAGAGAATCACCTTACACTGAACGGTATGCAGAGTTAGGGGTGAAAAACAGGAATAGATACAGAGAAAGGAAAATATGTTTTCAAAAGCATTCTTGAATTATTTAACCTTTAGAAATGAGCAAATCTACATAGAAAGTCTCCTTGCCTGTGCTCAACATGAGTTTTGAGTATGGATTCAATCACCATAAATCATAGAATCACAGAAT
>NW_010281777.1:0-503 GCF_000690775.1 Eurypyga helias
AGGAATGCCAGTCCAGAAAACCCCGTCAAGAAGGATTTCAGTTTTGCTGTGTTGCTGGAGTAACATTTGTCCTAGGTGCCAGGAGCGGGCTGTGCTGCCTGCACATCACATGGCTGCCTCTGAAAACGAATTGGTTGAAACAGCATTTTGGAAGGGAAGAGTGCTGGCGTTCAGCATTCAGAGCTGGCGCTGTGCTTTTCTTTCCGCTTTGCGGCTAAAGTTAACGTAGGAAACGAAGGGCAGAAGAGTAGGAGAGGATTCCCGGGCTTCAAGTCGAAGTGAGCGTTTGCGGTCATGAGCTGGAGGTACCTAGCTGTGAGTGTGCAAGAGTGGGAGACTGAGGAGGCTACTCACGCTGAGTAACACCCTCCCCCTCCCTTCGTCTCCCTAGTCACGACACTGCTATGCCTGGAAGAAGCCACGAGCTCCTGAGATACCCAGCAAATGGAGGGGAAAGCGATGGGTGCTAGCGGTAGGGAAGGGAACACAGGAATTTGACTAAA
>NW_010281778.1:0-499 GCF_000690775.1 Eurypyga helias
TCAGCCTTCTCCATATCCCGGGTAACCAGGTCTAACATTTCCTTCTGGAGAATGTGTTTTACAACCTTAGTCATAACTAGACCATGCAGCAATCTTGCTTTTCACCTTTGTACCATATTCTCTATGGATCATATCATTGCAAGCCAGTCATCAAGAAGCTTTTTGCAGAATGGAATTATACACAATATTACGAGAGCTCCCAACAAAATTCCCTTTATATAATGAGGTAAAATTTCCATTTTCTATTCCATATCTCACATCATCAATACTTTGGTGCACTATGCTGACAATTGACCTTTTTCCTCTAGCAAAGTAGTCAGATATACACACTCTTCACATTTCTCCTCAAAGACACCTCCCTGTACTAATCAGGAAGTCTCCCTGTTCTCACCTTATTATAAACCTGATGTCGATGCTGGTTTTCACTCTCTAGACACCATTTGAACTGGACAGTATTATGCAGGACATCTTGTAGGGAATCTGAGATTCTTTTAGAAAG
>NW_010281779.1:0-507 GCF_000690775.1 Eurypyga helias
CAATTAATTACTGAAACAGCAATGGACTGAGCAAGTAAATCAATGGTCAGTGTGTCTTACAGAGTTGGCACCGGAAAGCAGAAGCAGGCGCTACAGATGGGGAACGAGAACAAAAAACAGCAACACAGCATATTAAGAAATTATATTATTGCACAAAACATGAAATTTTTTGAGGAGCATCAAGGACTCCAAAACAGTAAGTCAGAGTTTATGTGTCTGGTGTTCTGTGGGTGCGTTTCCATTACTGGAAACTCGATGCATGTGCTGTGCCCTGGAACTTGGGAAACCTACGTGGGGCTTCCTGCAGCCGGGTGCGGTAGGAGCTGAGAGTTTGCAAAGCCTCACACAAAAGCCCGAGGAGCGACCTAGAGCTGCACCACGTGTCTTAACGTAAGGGAAGAACGTCAGCTTCGATGACTGGAAGCCCACACTCACCTAGCAAGGCTGGGGTTGCTAGTCCCATGGGAACAGCTGAGGGGAAGCAAAGCCAGCAGCCCTCTTTGGGGC
>NW_010281780.1:0-493 GCF_000690775.1 Eurypyga helias
CATTAGCTTGGACCTGTTGATTAACAATTTTGAACCCTTTTTGAGTGGCCTTTGACAAAGTCTCCACTTGCCAGGTCAAATTCTCTCTCAGTTCTTGATTTTCCTAAGCCGTTAGTCTGGGCAGCAGGAACCTTCGGAATGCCCATTCAAGCTGTACGGCTGCGGAAGGTCCTGTCCAAGTATCAGGCCTTTTTCTGTTTCACTGTCCCTTCTGATTCGTCCCCAGCGTTGGGCTTGGATTGGCCTCTCTTTCCATGTAGGACACAGGGTCCGTAATCCTAAAGTTACTGTGCCAGGCTGCTGTCGAGTAGCCCAACGTCCATCTGATGTGACCCGTTCCGTGTAACCTGGGCACAGAATTTCGTGTTTACGGTTTTCATTTGGAAAATGTTGTTTCTTGCACTGTTCCATTACCATCAAAGTAGAACTCAGGATCGATATTTCACAGTGATTTAAGACATTGGGGCGCCTCCAGTTGGCCCTGCTACTATTC
>NW_010281781.1:0-508 GCF_000690775.1 Eurypyga helias
TGTCCAGACACTCCTTGAACTCTGAAATAGATTCAAAATTGGATTAAAATTTTAATTCTGGACAGACTTTTGTTAAAGTAATGACTGGGGAGTCACCAGGAAAAAAAGACTGCTGGAATTACTGTACCTTGGACAGCTCTCTGGGCCCTCATATGTTTTATCTGGGGAGTGCACATCCATGAGGAGGCTCTGAAACTCCGCTGAGCCTGTGAGCACCAGATTTGCCGTGGAAAAACAACCACCTCTCGTGTAGCCGCTTAGCAGCACGCACCGAGCCCACACAGAGGTCACACTGGAGAGAAAGGGATTATTTATAAGGCGACTAAAACCTTCCTACTGAAGCCCAGAACTAATGCTGAACAGCAAAGTGATAGAGGAAAAAGCTGTCACATGCCTCCAGAACCAAGGCCTGAGTAATGCAATTCCCCAAGCAAGAACCATCCAAGCAGGCTGGTGGGGAGATGCCACACGCCTGCAAAACTGCCTAGCTCTGAGAGCCACCCCAGAC
>NW_010281782.1:0-509 GCF_000690775.1 Eurypyga helias
TGATTCTATGATAAATGGCATACAAGTCCACCAGAACTGGTAAGCTTCGCCAGGATCTGGTCCGCCCTTTTTATGGTAAGCCTTCCAAAACCAAGTTTTGGGGGCCGAGTGTGCCGTTTTCCCCCGAGCTGGTTCTTTCTAACACCGTTCCTGTGGGGAGAAGGGGAGGCTGGGTTCGTTTAAAGTAAGGAGTAACTTTGCTCCTCTCGTGTTGGTGGGTGGGAGGTGGTCCCACTGCTGCCCAGAGAGACCTAACACGTAGGATGGTGAAAGAAGGCGCACATCGTAAGGCAGCTACGAGTAAAGGTGTAGTTTTTAATCCCCTGGTGCTGCAGGAGGCTGGCAGAGGGCTGGCTGCGGGAGCAAAACTGCTTTTGCTTTTCCCTCCAGCCGAGGGGATGCGTTGCGGACTCCGGTTAAAGCCTTCAGCTGGCAAGTCGAGGGGAGGGATGGGCTCATTTAAACTTCACCGGGCTTTGAACCGTCACTCGCCCAGACGCTGCGTGGCT
>NW_010281783.1:0-509 GCF_000690775.1 Eurypyga helias
TAACAGCAGTTAGCCATGTTGTTCAAGTTAATTCTCTAGAGAATATGGGCAAGGTAAACAGCCTCAGAGAGGTGAAAGGAACTTCAGCCTTTCATCACTGCTGTGAGAATACACCACAGGACTTTGTCTGCCTTTTTTCCACTGACTATGAAAAGAAACACCCTCCACAGCTCCACAGAAGCCATTGGACAGAGATCCCTCAATCCCTGTGTCCAAGACAGAGTTTCAAATGGGTGAGGACAGACAGAGAGACCTCTCTCCTATTACCTTTTCCATCCAGTTTGCCTTTGGGATATGAGTTTCTAGAAATCAGGGTGGTTGTTCTTCTTTTAAATCTAGCTGGTTCTCCTTTTCACCTGGACTACAAGCATGTTGCTTTTATGCTTATGCCACTTGCGGGTCTGCCATCTGTGTGTCCTGTCTGCACTGTATAAATTTACAACCATTTGGCTGGTTTCTATCAAAATGGCCAAAATGGAAATCTTCAGTTTTCGATTCCTGCAAAGTTT
>NW_010281784.1:0-504 GCF_000690775.1 Eurypyga helias
CCTGGAGGAGAAACGCCTCAACCACAAAGAACCAGAGATTTCTTCCTTAATTCTGCTTGAAGTCTTTAGGCAATAATCAAACTACAGCGAAATCTGTGTGGTACCAGGCCACCTAGCGTTTCTTTCCAAAAAATAAACGGCGTGTTTTCAGAAACTGAAATCAACAGGTTGGATGTATGAAGAATTCAGATAGCAAATGATACAATGGTAGAACAGAACGCACCTGCAGCACTTCCAGTTTGCTCTGTATCTTGAATACCAAACTGCACTCCTCCCAGGACAACCAACTGTCCTGGTTTATAGAATTTCTGGCAGTGACATTTCACCCACAGGTCTTTCCATAACATAAAAGGCACTAAGGTTGGAATCTGGAGCGATCAGCACTTTTGCTAAATTGTTAGTCATACCCACAGAACAAGAGTTTTATTCTAAGGGGGCCACTGAAGATAGGGCAAGCAACAGGAAGGGCGAGACTTAAGAATGTCTTTATTGCCATCACAGAAA
>NW_010281785.1:0-509 GCF_000690775.1 Eurypyga helias
GGGTCCCCCGAGTTTGTCCCCTGCCACTCCCTCCCCTCCCTTCTCCCAGGGGTTTCCCAGACGCTGCGGCATGGCACGACATCCCCTCCCCTGCCCCTCCAACTCACTCCCAGCCCGGAATTCCATGGCCGCACTGGCGTTGCCCTGTGCATTCCAGGCCTGGCACACGTAGATCCCCTCGTCTTCCGCTACCACCTCCCGGATCTCCACCCTCACGCTGTTGTAGGAGACAGTGGCGTGGATCCTGGGGCTGGGGGCCGTGGGGCAGCCCCCCGTGCAGGCTAGCGGTTCTTCTCCTCTCCACAGGGTCAGGTTGGCCTCCGGATCGCTCTCAACGGTGCACAGGATGATGCCCAGGAGCCCGCTCCGGCTCTCCAGGAAGGAGCTCATCTCCGGCCGCCGCGGTGGGACTGCAGGGATAAAACACCTCTGGAGGGAATATCATGGATCCCTGAGCTCGGGAGAACCCCAGGAACCCCGGATCTGCTCCTTTCCAGTGCCACCCCAGC
>NW_010281786.1:0-502 GCF_000690775.1 Eurypyga helias
TGGATGGATGGATGGATTTCATCTGTCACAATGGGACGTCTTTAAACGAGAGGCGTAGGCTGGTTTACCCTCCCTGCCGCTTCTGAGAACTGTCTGAACATCAGCAGTAACAGCAGTTGTGTCTGTAGTACCAGCGCTGTTCTGAAGCTGAGTTCCTAGACTCCGAGTATCGGCTCGTCGAGTCTTACAGGAGCCAACTCACTCTGTGCTCAGGCAACCCGTGTGGGTAAGTAGTAAAGCAGTGCCGCTCTCTGAAAAAGGATTACTGAGGTGACTGCTGCCAGGGAGCCCGGTATGGTTACTGCAGTCAGACGGGAAGTACCGCCACGCAGAACTTAGTGCAGAAGAGGGAGCAGTCTATTTCGGTTTGTACCCATTCCTCTTGTTCTTTCACTTGGCTCCATCTTCCGTACTACCCCCACCAGGTATTTGTACACATAGATAAGGTCCCCTTGAGCTTTCCCTGCTCCAGTACAGGAGCAGTCCCAGCTTTCTCAGCCTC
>NW_010281787.1:0-508 GCF_000690775.1 Eurypyga helias
AGTTATATTAGATACGTAATGCATGTGTACTAGGAGTCAGGGGAATTTTTTCTGGGCTGGGTGTAAGTCTCCACGTTTATAAATTGCAGTAATATGAAATGACAGCTTGGTTTCAAGTGCCCTCTAGTGGCAAATGAGATTTGGGATGAGGCGTCTGAAATAAAATCGGCGAGAAGGAAAGCTTTAAGGGTAGGTAGATTTTGAAAATGGGTAAGATCACAATTGCTCTGGTATATTAATTACTGCTCTGGCAACACAGCGGGAGTAAGGATTGTATGTCAGGACGGGCTAATACTCGCCAGGTATTCTGCTGGTGAAGTTTGAGGATATAAGGCAATAACCTGAAAAGAGGCATCTAAAGAAATTAGTGCTACTAGATCCCGTCAGAAGGGAAACTAAGCAGCTAGAGGTGCAAAGGTTTCCCATGGCTGTGTTCTGACTGTTATTGAGGACAATGTTTGCAAGTAAAAGCGATCACTGTCAACTTCCTCAGCTGCTCTAGTTTAGA
>NW_010281788.1:0-503 GCF_000690775.1 Eurypyga helias
AAACTATTGTCAGATCATTTGAAAAAGCCTTAAATGTTATTCTCTGAAAACAGACTTACAACTTTAGATTTCAAAACAGTCTCACGAGACACATGCAAATGCAATTGAATCCATTGAGTGTATTTAGAATTCGACCTTATTCAAAAGTTTTGTTCACATCAAGTAAACTACACAGTTACTACTACTGGCTGGCACAGCCTGTCAACCAGCTACTGTTGTTTCCTGTAATTTATGGTCAACTGGAGCTTGCAGAGACAGCTGCTAAGCACAAACTGACATACGGTACTCCCACGGAGGCATGAGAATGAGCAATAATAGTGCTCGAGGTGAATAAAAACACACCTGTACAAAGACAGGTAGCTACAACGGCTATCTGAGCCCCTTCCTAAAGTGGAGGAGAAAATGCTGATTAAAACTTGCTGTTTTCAAATAACATTTTAATCTACAATTAAAATCTCCACTTCCCAACTTATATCTAACAAGGTTTACTGCTAATTTTAATT
>NW_010281789.1:0-510 GCF_000690775.1 Eurypyga helias
CTCTTTCCTGACTGAATCTAGCACACTGGGGGGAAAAAATGGTATTTAGGGCTGGCAGAGCGTCTCCCCCTTGTTCAAGTCCCAGTGCCATTGGAGCAGCCCCAACGTTGGTAGCGAATGGTGAATTCCCATTTCTCTTTCCATCATCACCTTTATCATGGGGGAATTTGCTCCTGGAAAAGAGTGGGGGGCCATCCGGAGAGTCAGTGAGGGACTCGGTGTGCTCCTGGCGCAGTGCTGGGCTGGTGGAACAGCTAGGGTGCCTGGATTCTGGAGAAGGAGGCCTTCTTTCATCTTCAGCCAGCCGGTGGAAGCCCGTGAAATCCTGGTTCCAGGAAGCATGCAGGGGAGCGTAAATTAAATTAGGAAATTTATTTTACATCACCATCCTCAGCATTGAAAAGGGTTATTCCTTTTCTGTTGCCTTCACGCATTATGCAGTCAGTGGTGCCTGTTTTACGTAAACAGCACTAGGAAAATGTGGTGAAGAGCATATATATAAAATATATT
>NW_010281790.1:0-509 GCF_000690775.1 Eurypyga helias
CTGTAAACCCCCTAGGGAGCTGAGGGAGGTATCAAAAGACCAAGTCTTGAGTACAGAGGTAGGACTCCCTTCCCTGGCAAATTAAACAAATTCTGCTCCTCACTCTGTATTGGAGCGTTCAGAGTGTTGAATATCTCCAAGCACCTCTGAAATACCAGTCACAGCTGCATCATTCTTTGCTCTCAGCCCCTCCAGAATATAAGTGTTCTCTGAGGGGAATGTCATGATCAAAGATGAGGGGAACTGTTGCAAGAGGACAAAAGATGTCCAGGCTGACAAGATCTTGCAAGAAGCCCTTTGCATATACCACCGTAGGAGAGACCTGTGTTGCTTGCATGAACAGGAAGGAAAGAGGACTAAGCCTCCACTGGCCCCCAGAGGACACAACTGCCCAAGGAACTGGGTTGGATGAGAAGCATATCCAGGGAAGATCAGTACTAGGAGCATTTGAGGAGGTAGACACCGACTTGTGCTGTCTGCCCACGGTGACAAAAGGAAGATCAGGAAAA
>NW_010281791.1:0-509 GCF_000690775.1 Eurypyga helias
TCAGGATTTCCCTTGATGTAGCTCACACGCATTGCCTCACCGCTTTCACCGAGCACCTGAAGAAACTATCTCTATTTCTTACAGCCCATTACATAGTGAAATGCTGCCATACGAGTCTCCTTCAGGGCTCCCCAGACTACACAAACATATTTCCAACACCTCTCCTCAAGTGCCACGTACTCCAGTCCTCCCCAGCCCAACTGCACACTGTTGGACTCTGTCTCCAGTTTGTCACTCTCTGCCATACTGGGTTACACAGGATCAGCCTCCATTGCTGCAGCAGCACATGGCTGGTCCATGTTCCACTAGCTATTCCCCAGGAACCCCAGGTTCTTTTGCACAGGGTTGTTCCCGGCCACTCTGCCCACAGCTTTAGTGAGCCCAGGCTTGGGCTCTTCATTTGTCCTTGCTGAAGTTCACACGGTTCCCTTCAGCCCATTCTTTCAGCTTGCTGAGCAACCTGCCATGCCCTCTGCCGTATGAACTGCTCCCCTACCCGGCATCACTCA
>NW_010281792.1:0-502 GCF_000690775.1 Eurypyga helias
CCTGCCACTCTCTATTATCTGTATCGCTAATGTGACTGTTCTTTATTTTGGACCAGTTAGCTGCACTTTCGGCTGCACATCCTGATTCCAAGTTCTTGATACATTTTCACCTGCATCTTTTAAAGACCACGGGTTCACTGATTTCAGCCTACTCCCATCTGTTCATGTTTAACTGTCACTGCCTTGAATTGTTTGCCCAGTCACAGTAATACAATTTATTCAGTTACAATTTAAAATGGATATAGGTGCCATAACATATATTTTTCAATCCAATACCATAGTATAAACATTTATCACTTATTTTCTTAATAACTTTTTAACTCACATTGAACTTCTGAACTCCCAATTTTCAGGTGAGCTTGTACTTAGCTGACCACTGAGGACTGAAAAATACTTGGTCATTCACCACTGACAGTGTAGGTCAGAACCATATTTCTTGATATTTTGAATAATAATGATAGTGAGAATATTTCCTGAAGCTACTCACTTAAGAAGTGGCTCA
>NW_010281793.1:0-508 GCF_000690775.1 Eurypyga helias
AGAAACACCCCTTTTTGGGGATTTTCCCACCCACTCTTGGAGCCGGGTCATTCCATGTGGGAATGGTGACCCCGCCGTGTCCTTTGGCTCTGGCTTGGCCAACGGGAGAAGAGGCCTTGTCCATGCCCCTTGGAACGCGATGGCCGGAGGCTCCGGATCCTTTTTGGGATGTCCCCAGGGAAGGCGCGTTGACGTTGCGTTTCACCCCGGAAAAAGCAGCTGGGATTGCGGAATTCCCGGAGTGTGTTCCCAGGTGGCCGTGTTGGGGTTCCCTCGGGTGAGTGCAACGCCCTGAGGAGAGCCCGGAGAAGGGCGTCCCGTGTGGGGGTTGTCCGAGGGGGAGGGACGCGTGTTGCGTGTTTGTTGGTCTTGGAAGCCGAGGGGAAGCAAAAGGAGCAGGAAAAGGGAAAAAGGGGCGAATGGATGTGTGGAGCACGCGCAGGAATGGGGAAGATTGGGCAAAAGAAGGTTTTTTCTGGGTTGCCCCAAAGATGCCCCTCCAGGAGGG
>NW_010281794.1:0-507 GCF_000690775.1 Eurypyga helias
TTAAAAAAAAAAAAGTATTTAGAATACAAAGGACTCTCTTATCCTCAAAATGAGATTTATGTGTGCCTTCTATACTGAAGATAAAGTATTTCAAAGGGAATTTTCCATCATATCCCACTACAGCATTGCTTAAATATTTACAGAGCTTTTAAACGGACAACTAACTTGTGGCACCTTTGTCCTGGAAAGCAGGTAAACTCTGCAATTAGAAACTCTTCTGCTTCTAAGAACTGCACCACTATCCACCTGAAATGATCAAGGAAAGTCTCTTCAATCTCTCGTCAACAGGCAAAACTATACACACATCCAGGTTGCTGGAAAAGCTCTTCAGGGACGTCACGTAACATTCCGAGCAATTCGGATCCTTCTGATCCGCAGAACGTGGAAGCATTCAACTAAGATGGGCTACTAGGATCTCAGCAGTTTTCCCAAAGAAAAAGTACAGAAATACAAATATGAAGATAAGTGTGCCATGTTTTTAAACTGAGAAGGACTTGGGGGTACTGG
>NW_010281795.1:0-507 GCF_000690775.1 Eurypyga helias
TTTTTTTTTAGTCTGAGAATGAGTTACACACAGAGCTTCTACTGAGACAGCAGAAAGAGCAAGTTCAGACAGTATGGAACCATTCTCCAGGAGCTAATAAAACCTCTGCCACCTCTAACAAGCTATCCAATGGAGACAGCTGTGATACCTTCTAGAACTGTCATGTACTCAGATGAAACATTAATCTGCTGATAAAGTCACTTAACACTCTTGGTTCTTCTAAGGTGCAACTGCACTTACCTAAGTAAAAAGGATGAGCAATGTCTGCCGTCTCCTTCTCCAACTGGAGAATTTCAATTTTCAGTCTCTTCTACAACAATAATAACAGCAAATGAAAACACATTTTTGAAGCAGAAAGGGAGAAAGCAGAAGGATGTGGAAGAGCACATGCTTGAAGGAGTATTTGCATGACAGCATGCTACCATGCTCCCTCAAGTGTTTCTACTGCCAGTTGGGGCTGTTTTGATCAGGACAAAGAGACCATTAAAATACAAAACCAAACCAACC
>NW_010281796.1:0-509 GCF_000690775.1 Eurypyga helias
GAAGAAGGGTTTCCTCAAGAACAGGTGGAACACCTTACTCCATAAGCAACTCCATCATGAGCTGCATCTTCACCATTATATTTTGGTTTAACATAAGATGCATTTTATGCAACAAGCGCAGAAAAGCCCTTAGAACTTGACTCAGGTATTTTAGCTAATGCCCAAGAGTCTCACACCACACAGTGTAACTAGTAGAGAAAGACATTACTCAGAAAAAGGAAAGCTCACAACCCCTAAAATTTAGTAACAGTGGCACTGGAATTGATGTGTTCTTGCATATGTGGGCACTTTCCACTCTCTGCCACCGTGAGACAACTAAAAAGGTGCAATAAAACAAGTGTATCCAACTGCACAGCCTGTAAACATAGCTAGACACATGCAAATGGCCTGAAATTACTATAAGACAGGTAGGTTTCAATGAGACTTATTACTAGAGCTGCACTGTAATATTCTTCCCTATGGCAAATGGTTTATTGCTCCTTATGCGGGTTGCCCAGAGAAGCTGTGGA
>NW_010281797.1:0-510 GCF_000690775.1 Eurypyga helias
CGCCCCCCCCAGCCGGTTCTGCCGAATCTGCCAGCGCTTTGCTGTGCCCACATCAAACCCATGCTGGGGCAGCGTCAGGGCAGGGACCCTCCTGTCTCTGCCTCCCTCGGCGCCACAGGGCTCCGGAAACAGGCTTGCCCGCTCCTCCGGTCTCTGCCTTCCCACAGGGCTGATGTAGTGCAAAAGCCTGACGTGAGGATTAGGCTAGAAACTGGCCTCTCACTTCCCCAGATTTCTGGGGAGGTGGCACAACGTCTGGGCACTTGTGGTTTAAGGGAAAACGAGTATCTCTGGTGGGCCAGGAGGGAGAGCCCTCACAGGGGCAAGGGAAGGAGAGACTGCAGGGAGCTTCTCTATCAGGAGGGGTGGTGGGTGAGCAGGGCAGGTGGCCTCATAGTCCTGTCACCAGCCAAAGCTGAGCCCTGCCTTCCTCCATCTCAAGCTGAACCTACAGAGATCCAAAATTCACCTGTGAACCCCCAGCAGCTGCCCAACCTCTTCAGGAGCTGG
>NW_010281798.1:0-507 GCF_000690775.1 Eurypyga helias
ACCACCCTCTCCGTGAGGGTGCAATAAGCACTTATCCCTTTTCCAAAAGGTGCTACTAAAAGTGACAGCGTGTGGGTTCCAGTTTTGCACAGTACCTCCCCCCCATATTCTTTCGTTGCTCTGTACCTATTTCTTCATTGCTTAGCGACTGCCATTGGACTAGAAGCTTCCCAAGCCCTGCACCTGGGCAACATACTTCACATCTTCGTCCAACTCCCCGTTAACAAGCACCAGCAAGAACAACAGATCCCAAAACACTTAGGGGTATATCCTAGAATACCCAGCCTGGGAAAAATCCAGGATAGTGGTACGTCCACTATCCATTCATAAACGAAGAATGGAGAGGTTGAGTTTAAGCTCTGACCTGTCTATTTGGCAAGGAGAAGAGGAACTCTCGATCAAAGCGTCCAGGTCTTCGTAAAGCCGGATCTATAGAATCCAGTCTGTTGGTGGCTCCGATTACCACAACCTCTCCTCTGCTGTTTAAGCCATCCATAAGCGCCAGAA
>NW_010281799.1:0-507 GCF_000690775.1 Eurypyga helias
TTAAGTATAGAAAAAGAACAAAAGGGGAATAGAGGAAAATTGAAAAGGTGTTGCTCTGCATGCAGTATAGGGCAATGGTGTAATAAGCTCAAAGAGGTGGAAGATAGATCAGAGGAATTTATGACTCCGATTCCCAAAACACCCCAGGGTCCTGGGCATAATCAATCGTCAGGTTCAAGTGAGATGGACCCTGAGGAGGGCACGAGCACAAGAGATTTAGGGTTTACCCCTATTACTGCTCGCACCCGAAGTAAAATTGGCCCTATAATTCAAGCCCCCTTAAGACAAGCAATGGGAATCATGGGACCTACCAGAATTAAGGTCCCATTCACAATGAATGATTTAGACTCATGGAAAGAAATGGTAAAAGGATATCGGGATGATCCTGAGGGTATTGCGAAACATTTTGAATTCATAGTTGAAAACCAAGATCCAGATTGGAAAGATACTGATTTAATGTTGGATGCATTAACTGAAACAGAAAAGCAATTAATAATAAAGACTGCA
>NW_010281800.1:0-510 GCF_000690775.1 Eurypyga helias
CCAGGCGGTCGTTGAGGTTCTGCATGGTGACCTTCTCGTTGCCGTTCAGAAGGAGGTCCCCCCCGGCCCCAAAGCCTCCACCAAAGCCCATTCCCAGGCCCCCACCAAAGCCACCAGCAAGGCTGCCCGCGCTCATGCCCCCTGCGTAGCCAATGCTGCACGCTGCCCCGCCATAGCTCCCCCCGCCTATCACGGAGGAGGCGTACTGCCTGCGGGAGACGGAGGAGCTCCTGCCGCTACCACCGCCACAGGCACCTCCACCTCCACCGCTCCTGTACGAGGTGCTGGATGTTCTCTTGATGCTGCAGCTCATGCTGGAAGTGATCGGATAGGCAGCCCCAGATGCAAAGCCTGCTGCACAGCCCGAGAGAGAAAATCCAAGTGCAGCCGCCTGTCCTGCTGCTGGCTATTTATACCTTGCTGGGGGGGTGTCACCTAGAGGCAGCCCAGCTTCCCATGGGGTTTGCCAGCTGTAGTGCTCATGCCAGAAGTTATGTGCTAAGGGAATTT
>NW_010281801.1:0-511 GCF_000690775.1 Eurypyga helias
GGGTTTTGGGGACCAGGGTGACATCCCGGTGCAGCAACCCCTGGGTGTTCCGTGGTGCTGAGCCCGGGCAGGATACGGCCTTAGCGTGACTCCACACACCCCCCCACTCCCACCCAGATGTCCCCAAGGCCACCGAGCCCCCAGGTGACCACGACGGCCCCCGCCGAGGCTCCCTCTGTGACCGGCACTGCGCAGCCATCAACAACGTGCAGGGTGACCTGGGCGACCTGGGCTGCCACCTGCACTGTCCCCGCATGCCCCCAGGTAGGTCAGCCATGGACACAGGGTGCTGGGGGGTTGGGGGGTGTCCCCCCACCCTCTGTCACCCGCTCTCTTGCCCACAGCCATGCCTGCCCTGTCCTGCTGCCAGCAGCACTCGGAGGAGGTGTGCGAGAGCTGCCTGGTGAAAACCACCCTGACGGCTGAAAACGCCGTGGAGGCCAACAAGCTCTCCAACAACTACAAGGTGGGTGCCTGTGGTGGGGGTGGGGGCACCCATGGGTGCTGGGGG
>NW_010281802.1:0-510 GCF_000690775.1 Eurypyga helias
GCTACAGAAAAATGGGAAGAAATAGTGTGTGGCTTGCATTCAAGTGTTATTGTTTAACATAACACCATGCAAGTAATGCAAAAAAGTCTATATACTCAGAACCGTTTACACCTGAATAAATAAGTTAGCAAATATAGTATCTAAAATTATCTACAAACCCATGTCTTACTAGGCATACATTATTTGTATCAGGTCTTAAAGCATAAAGCTGTCAGGGAAATACCAGAGTACAAAATAAAATTAAAGTGGAAGCATTTTAAGAAATCTTCTCAGAAAACAAATTCTTATTAACGGTTATCTAAACAAACTAAAAAAAAAGCTAAAGCTGTTAGGTGGCCTTATCAGCAAACACCCACAATCAAAAGATCATCAACACCTATGTTTTACATATTGATTTATTTTATATCATGAGGTAAAAGCGACACATTTCTTTTTAGTAAAGTATACACAAAGAGCCTCACTTGGAATACACTCTTAATGCACATTAAAAAAAGTATTCATCTTACAAAT
>NW_010281803.1:0-508 GCF_000690775.1 Eurypyga helias
GAGGAGTTTGCATTTGCCTAAACGGGATGTGTTATCGACCTCATCTTGAACAGTTCCTAAATTGTGGCAATGCTCAGTCGTATCTGTTGGTACTGACAACTGTACCTGGACTCTCTAAAATTGGATTTTTAGAATTTTTTCATAAGCAATTTGATTTCTAGGTGAGAGCTGGGGGGAGGCACGCTTTTTTACGATTTTTATTAAGGTAAAATTCTACTGTTCCTGTGCTTTATGGTAGTTTATTCTGAAAGAAATCCACCATATCAGAAAATGCTATAAATAGAGGAGATGATGGAGGCTTTGTTACCTAACGAATGCTCTAGAAAAACTGTTCTAGTAACAATCTCACAGGTAAGTTTTCAGCCCAATGCCTTTGACGTGTGGCTGTGTGGTAAACACAGCCCACAGTCTTTGGGAAGGATCAGCAGTGGTGGGCAGCCTTATGATGTCAATCCACACTGAAATAAGTATCCCTTTGGGCTGTAAGTTTGAATGTTGAAGCAGAAAA
>NW_010281804.1:0-510 GCF_000690775.1 Eurypyga helias
TTTTTTTTTATATACCGCCTCTTGTTTTACACCAAAACTTGTTTTTGTGGTCAGCACACGGGAACTAATGTGGGTAGTGTTTTTCCTACCACCATCACTGTTAGGCTTTCGTGGGATAACAAGTGGTGTCCTTTTTGATCATCACCGGCCATTGGAACCTTTCAGTTGTGTCTGTTCTAGAAGCACAACGTGGCTGCCCAAAAGGCCCAAGGCAGCTGTCTCAGAGGGTGTTTCCTCCAAAAATCCCCAGATGAGACTAACGCTGCTGCTGTTGCACTTCTGTGGCCGTCCAGGCCCCTCTGTGTGGGTAGCAGACGGGTAAAAAATGTCTGGGAATCTTTGCATGAAAGGTGCCTAAACCAAGAGAAGGCAAAGCTGACATCGTTGCAGCTGGGGAGTGAAGGGGATGAGCTGACAGTGCCCCTGTCAAGGGACTGTCATTAGGCACCAGAATTAACGTTGACTTGAGAGGCCTGGGCAGAGCCCTGCTCCTGTTGAAAGCAGCTGCAA
>NW_010281805.1:0-506 GCF_000690775.1 Eurypyga helias
CTTCTTGATCAGAAAAGCCAAATCTTTGCCAGTTGCCATGAAACTAGAGTTTGTTGTTGTTTCAGGCTTCCAGGGCTCTCTGAGTTTTTTCTAGCCACCTTCTCACCCTTCTTCATTAGGCTTATAGGAATCTGAGATTTTACGTCTCCGGTTCCTACTCCCTGTCTCCTTGGCAAGCTGATGTGTGCGAGAGCAAAGCTAAAGCTCGCGTTCCTTCTGCGACCCGAGTTGCTGTAAATCGCCTCTCACCCCGCCCCGGGGCTGAACCTGCACGCAGTCACGTGTGTGTGCGCATGTGTACACATGTTTTCATAGGAGGGGTCCTGTGGTTACTTTACAAATGCTGGTTTGGTCCTTAAAGTAGCACATTATTAGTGTTTGTTAGGAAGCACAGGAATTTGATTTGGCTTAGATCGTTGTTCCAATACATTTGTTTTGATTCTAGTAATGGGGGGAAAACTGGTGACAATGTGTGGAGAAACTTATTTTTGTACTACATTTTGAAA
>NW_010281806.1:0-506 GCF_000690775.1 Eurypyga helias
ATAGGGAACCAAGAGAGTTTAATGTCTGGATATATACCATCTTTAACAAGGACGTGCAGCTTTGAAAGTTTCGCTTACACCATGCATAACAACGTTACCCCTTCTGAGATGGGTGGTGTCTTATCCTCAGGGCTGCTTTCTTTGAAACTGCCAGCAGCGTGAGTGGTGTTGTCCTTCACCTGACAGGATGCTTATGCCACAGCGAGCTTTCGTTTAAGCAGTCAGAATGTTGTTCAGTCACAATTTACACACTAAATCGTCTGAGGTTGTAAATGAGTTTTCACATTAAGCTTCAAATACTTAACGTTTTATTCAAGCAGAGTTGTCCTAACCTTGGTCACAGTGAATATTAACTCTGTAGAAGGTTCTGTACTGCGTGGGTCTCTGCTTTTCAGCTGTCATTTAGATTGCCGATGGAGTTAGCAAAACAGTAGCAAACCTCTCTCCTTCCACAGTTCCAGTGCCTTGTTGCAGCATGTCACTGCCTTGTTCGAGTGCAGCATAGC
>NW_010281807.1:0-512 GCF_000690775.1 Eurypyga helias
TGATTCTATGATTCTGCCTCTGCAGACACATGACAGGATTCCCTGTCTCCAGACTGCATCCTGCCAACTGGAACCGAGTTCCTCCTTCATAACATCTCCACCTCCTCCAGCACCCTTTCGCCAGCTCAGCTGTCTGCAGCTCAGGGAGCCCAAAGGTGCATTTGGAAAAGAAGGAAGAGGCAGGGCTTCTCGGCAGTAGCCTTGCAGGAGGCACATCTCCTAGGGAGAACAGCAGCTCCGGGAAATGCCACTGCCTGTTTCCTTAGAGAAGCACGATGGTCCCTTTCCAGCAGCAAACCGAGGGCATCACATCCACTAACCCATCCAACGGGGGAAGGGACCAGCTGCGGGCAGCCTCACCAGCAAAATGAAAAGTTCTTTCCAAGCAGGACGTGCCTCACAGGTGCGTAAAAGGGTCCCAAAGCACGAGCTTCCCCATCCTTCCGGCAGAGCCCAAATTTCTGATGCCCTGGGGATTCACACTGTGCTTCACAGAATCATGGAATGGTTTG
>NW_010281808.1:0-512 GCF_000690775.1 Eurypyga helias
CCACGAAGCCGCTCTCACAACGTCAGCTACGTGAACCCCTCCGTTACTCCATAGGGAGCAAACGGGCTCGTGCCACGGCCTCGACGGGACACAGGTAGCCAAAAGCCAGTCGACTGACATGGGATGCTTCTTTAATACTCCCAGGAGCGCTCCAAGAGCCAACACAACCGACGGATCACACGCGCTTGAGGGATACGGCTCGTAACGGAGCACGGAGGCTGGTGTCCGCCGTCAGACCTCTTTTCTGAAGGGTTTAAGCTGCACGGTTACGGCCTTAAATAACGACCTGGTTAATTGGGACACGACCCCAAGACACCTGCCTACCCACTTGAAGTTATTTCCAAGGTTTTCGGCTTCGCCCGCACCACCCCAACACAATGTTTACGCGGCTGCTGTTGTGCTGACGGCACAAAATTACGGATGATACCTGCATTTTCTCAAGCATGAAGCCAAGCTCAGCTCCTCCGGGCAGCCAGAACCGGGAAGAATGAAGTTCCCAGAGGGCCGGGTCC
>NW_010281809.1:0-512 GCF_000690775.1 Eurypyga helias
TTTTTTTTTTTTTCAGAGTTATCACTGCTTAATGGATTTAAAAATACATTTCTGTATAATTATTCCTTGTCTTGCTGGTTTTGGATAACAACAAGTAAAATGTTAAGGTAAAGTATATTCCTTTGAAGTTTCCAGACTTCTTAACACCAGGAAAAAAAAAAAATTATATCAGAATTTCTAGAGATCTCTGTCTGATGAACAAGCTCTTATAGTAGTGATTGCTAACACTTAAAACCCAGGACAAACAAACAAACAAGTTAAGAACCCTCAACAACAAAAAGAAAGTGCTCATTAGGGAAACCATATAAAATGTTTTTTTCTGGTTTCTCCAGGATTGTCATAGTTTACAGCTGCACCCTTTAAATAAATAGTTATCTTTAATTCTCTCGTTACGTTTCACGGCATGTTGTCTGAGGTCTCTATAAACTGGCAGCCCTTCACTGGGTGCAAATTAACAGACTATAGATAGCGTCAGAAAATCTTATGTAGTTAAGTACTGCTTCATATTAAAC
>NW_010281810.1:0-512 GCF_000690775.1 Eurypyga helias
GCCCAAACCATTCTGTGATTCTAACGCTGCTGATGGAGGGTGTGAAGTGTGATGCAGCCTGAGTGCCTGAGGTGCACGGCCTGCACAAACGCCACTGATTGTGGAACCTGCCCTGGCATTGTCAGCATGGAGCAGCTTGACACTGTGCCACAGCAGTATGGAACTATGTAAAGTGCTTTACACAGATTGTAAAGATTACCGAAGTAGAATATATTAATGGAATGTAACTTTAATAGTCTTCAGTTTTATTCCTAATTTTAGGCCTTATACTTCATGCTTCAAAAACCAAAATCATACTGTTCTTTCATGTGAACTTCCTAGAGCTGCTGCGTTGCCGTTTGGTTTGCTGCTGTGTCGCCGTGTTTTTCAAGCTCCTGGTTCAAAGCTCAGGCCGTCACAGCGTCCTCTTCTGCTGAGATGACTTGAGGCAGATGTGACCAAATGCTCATTCGAAGTGTGTTCCCTGTCCCATTCTGAAAGCAAGCTCGTGCAGTGTGCTGGGTTCAGCCAGG
>NW_010281811.1:0-509 GCF_000690775.1 Eurypyga helias
GGGGTGTCACTGCATCCTCTTCTTCCATTCTGCCAGAATCTCTTCCCCCATTCTCTGTATGCTCTGTAACATGAAAATCCTCACTTCTATGGCCGTTCACTCACTTACTAGCAGTTGTACCTCTCCATCCTCAAAGGTTTTTGCACATTCAGTTTGTTGGGCACATCTCTTCCCATTAAGGGCTTCAGGCATTCAGGCATGTGCAAAAACTGGTGGGTCATTCATTGTTTTCCTAATTTAAATGCCAAGGGTTGCAAAAAGTTGGTTTAATTGTTTCCCTCTAGCACCCACAACGCTTACAGTCTCAGGGCTGAGGCTTCCTTTTACAAGTATTAAGTACAGAACACAAGCTCCAGTATCAACTAGGAATTCTGCCTCATCGTTCCCAGCCTTAATGTGTCCAGGGGCTCAGCTGGGAGTGATTGCCCCAGCCCCTTTCAGGACTCATTCAACTTCATCGTCTGAGCAGCTTGTACGGTCGGGACTAAGTTCCCCTGACTATCAGCTTG
>NW_010281812.1:0-506 GCF_000690775.1 Eurypyga helias
CCCTGACTGAACCACATGCTCCAGCCAGCCCCTTTCAGGAGCTCAGACTCATGCAGGGAGCTGCAAACACAGCAGGGAGATAAAGGAGCATCCGGTGCTTGGTATTAACCCCCCTCATGCTGGGGCAGCCAAGCCTAGCTGAGGGATCAGGAGGAGCTGCCAGGAGCCACCCATTTGCCCACATAGGTGCAGCACTTTCCTCATGCCATCAGCCAAGGCCAGAAGCAAGTTACAGCCCCTGCTTCCCCACACACCCGGCCTGATGCCCTCTCCACTGCTCCCCTGCCCGGTATCACAAAGGCAGGCACTGGGAGGACTACGCCATACAAATGCTTGTGCTGAGGCTCTGACAGCACTGCAATTACCCTCTGAGGACATCAGCTATCCCAAAGCCTGAGAAGTGAAATACTAAAATCCAGAGTAGTCTGAGCTCTGGATTCAGCCCCTAAATGCTCAACTGCCTCCCTGCAGCCTTTGGGAAGGAAAACCCTCCCTGCTCACAGAAA
>NW_010281813.1:0-512 GCF_000690775.1 Eurypyga helias
CTATTCTATTCTATTCTATTCTGACTGTTTAAGTTGACAACTAATGAAAGTGATTGGAATCTGTAGCTCCTGAAAAAGAGTAAATGTAATTATTGTAAGAATGTAAAAATGTCCAAGCAAAGGTAGGTTGTGTCTTGTAGATACCACCAGCAGAATAGAAAGTAACAACAGGAGAAGCCAGTGAACATTTTTCAATAGACTTCTCTCGTTGCTAGCAATCTGTGACTATTTGATCTATCTTTCAAATTAGTTTCATGGGCATCCTTAAATGACAGAACAATCAGCCTTATTTCAGTGCCAAAGAATCCTGTCTGAAACATTAAAAAGGGAATTTATAGAAGCACGGAATATCGTATGACTGTAGCTACTTGGTAGCATAATCTTTTGGGGAAGGAAAACAGTTTCTTTGCTATTCTAAGAAAATTTTTAATATTTCAGAGAAACTATGGATGACTCAATTTATACACAATTCTTAAAAAAAAGATTCCGCGATGGAATACATCCGCGGGTCC
>NW_010281814.1:0-512 GCF_000690775.1 Eurypyga helias
TGTTATTTATTTTGTTCATTGCTCTCTCTAATCACATTTCAAGGACACACTATTTTTGACAATTGGGTTTTCCTCCTCTCTAGGCCCTGCAGGCACTCCAGAGACAGCCCAATGCAGCCCAGTACTTTCATCAGTTTATGCTCCAGCAGCAGCTTAACAGTGCCCAGCTTCACAGCCTGGCTGCTGTCCAGCAGGTGAGTTGCTAAGGGGCAGAAGGAGAGGAGTTGGATCTTTCTCTGGGAAAGATCCAGAGTTTCTGTCTTCATACAGTGACTTGTACACCAAAGTCCTCCTGATCCATGGTTAGACAATGAGTCCCTAAACACATTGTTTACAGCTAATGCCAACAGCTAGTAAACTGGAAGCTTGCTGCAAAAATTCATTTTTCTTTTCAGATACAGGGCAAGGGACCATAAAATTTGGTAGCCCCATAAGGAAAGTTGCACTTTAGAGGCCTATGACTAGCACCTGCACCTTCTTTAAATAAAAGAGGCCTGTGTGGATGAACAAGC
>NW_010281815.1:0-510 GCF_000690775.1 Eurypyga helias
TCCTTGTCACCTGGATACAATACCTTTAGGAGGTGACTACAGCTGATGGTACATGAAAGTAGCTACCTGGGTATTTAAGTCAGTAAGCAGAGTGGCTCCCAGTTCTGTGCCAGGTCTGGGAAGATGCCATTCAGTACAGCAGCAAAGCTTGCTTTTGTTCTCCCTGACTCCCTCTGTGTCAGCCAATGGAAGCGTGCTTCAGGATTCACTTTGCATTGTGAATACTATGCAAGTATACATATATATACATATGTAGTTGCATAGCGTATACGTATATATGAACTATACATAGTTCAAAATAATCTGCATCTTCCACTGAGTTGTGTTCTTCCAGAAACGTCCTCTGTTTGGGACATGCTCATATTCTACAATACTAGCACCCAGGGAAATGCGCAGACTGAGTCAATGACTCTGAGCCTGCATTACTGACTCTGTTAGTGAGTGTTCTGGTATTATATGCTGTGCTCCAGTATATAATGTGCTTGTACCTTCTGTGCCATCTGGCTCTGC
>NW_010281816.1:0-513 GCF_000690775.1 Eurypyga helias
TGGAATTGCCTTTGGAAAACACAGATCCTCCAAACTTACGTGTGTCCTTCTTTTCTGACATCTCTGAGCAGATGTTTTGTCATTACGTTAGTTCTGACATAACTAAAAAAAAGATAGTGTTCATTCTCTCAAACGTGCTTCTCTCTTTTTCTCTGTGCTGTAGGGAGATGCAAGTACTATCCCTGACTCCTAACTAACTATCAGATTTGAACCTCTGTGATGATTATCCTTTGCAGCTTATCTAGGTTTATGTAACAAACTCTGATATTTGTTTATCCATGAAAATGGGAAGAAGAAAAGCATGCTTTACAATACATGTATTTTGATGAAACTTTAATCTAGATGAGCATCTTGTAGCATCAGGCTTTGTTACATCCATTTTTCCATGCCTGATGTCTGAGGGATAGGTGAGATGGACTTAATTTTCCCCATATCAGCTCTCATAGTGCTGTTCTTTGTATAGGTAGCTGGAAAGGTGTTGACAACATACCAGTGTTTTGTCTACTGCTGAGC
>NW_010281817.1:0-513 GCF_000690775.1 Eurypyga helias
CTCAGCCTGTCCCCATAGCAGAGACAAGAGCAGCACAATTGCCTGAGCCAAACACGGACTGCCCGGAAAGCCACGGTGGTTTTTAGTGCAACCTGCAGCAGTACTCAAAAGTTAAAAATCTCTGGCAGACCAGCATGCTTTCCCTGCTGCTTCACTTAAAGAGAAATAAGGTTAAAAGATCAAAATACATTGTAATAAGCTGAAAGCCGAAATCTAGCATAGAAAATTTTTTTCCCATGCTTCCATCTACAGAATAAGGGTAGATACAGAATTTATGTCCCCCACAAGCTAAACGAATACAGCTGCCTGCTGCCACAGCCAAGTGCTAGGGCTGCCCTTCTTAGCTAGATTAAAGCAGCACTGGATATCTCTACACTACCTGGTAGTCATTCCTCTTGCATGTGTAATAGAAGCATGACACAATAAAGATCGGGGAATGATATTAAACCATCTTTGTGCCTTTCTGCTCCTTTTCCCAAGTACTAATGAGAAGAAAAAAAAGAAAGAAAGAAA
>NW_010281818.1:0-509 GCF_000690775.1 Eurypyga helias
TTCAATCGGTTGATAACGCCCATTTGGGATCTATTTAACTCAGGTTGCTGACAAATGGAAAGACAGGAAAATAATTCTTTCCAGGCAGTCAATAACTCAAGATAACATTATTTAAAACAAAATAAAAATACAAATCTGTTATAAAAAGTCATCAGTTTGATGCTGAAAAGCAGCATGCTCTATTAATAGATCACTCCTCCACTTTTTTTTCCTTTAAGTTCTTCAACACTGTGAAGCTAAACAGACATACTTAATTTGCTCAGAAGCCACGCTGCTCGCCAAGAGTGGCATCTGAAGCCTTACTATAGCAGTAAACTTAACAGCTGCAACAAGACACATCCTGCTGATACACCACACAATAAAGCAATCTCATTCTTAGTATACTGCTGAAGAACACTGTGTCCAACAAATGTTTCTAAAACCCTCACAAAACATTATTACTCCGAGAGACTCCAACAAACATTATTGGAGAACTAGCTGGGAAGCAATGGAGAGCAGATCAAACCCCC
>NW_010281819.1:0-508 GCF_000690775.1 Eurypyga helias
TTATATACATTATAAAAGAAAAACATGAAATGTGTTCCTCCGTCAATTTGTGGCACAAAAGCTCAGCAGAATGTCTGATGGGTTTGGGTGCCTTGAAGCCTACCCATTTTCATAGCTCATTATATCCAAAATCATAATTAATGTCTTCTACGGAGCTTCCCAGCAAAATAAGTAAAATTATAATTTTCTAATTAATTTAGTATGACTTTTTCCATATGGAAACTGGCCTAGGTCTTAGAATTTAAGAGTCATTTCTAAAGCTGAAAAGATAAGAGGACTTTTTTGACATGGTTATGAAGGTTTGGCACCTGGAGAATTCAATCAGTCTGACAAAGGTGGCCAGGCTTCAGGAATAGAAAGAATAAGATGATGGCGAACAAAGAGAGATAATATGGCTTTTCCCCGATGGTCATTAGATTCTCCCACAAAATTTAACATGTAGAATATATAAAAATGCTGAAATGGATCAGTAATGGCTACAGAAATCTTAGAGTAAAAAAAAAGAAAA
>NW_010281820.1:0-509 GCF_000690775.1 Eurypyga helias
AGCATTTAAGTGCCAGTAATGAATAGTTAATCACCATCTCCCATCCAGTTTTCTGACTGGCTAAACTGGTGAATATGTTACTGATTACAGTGCAGAGCACACGCACTGCAACCTCCCAGTTTGTATCAGAGTTAGGGATGATTTTTGAAGTACAGGACCACATACTGCCATCTGGTAGACACAAGGTCTTGCCATTGAAAACATGATGCTTTGGGTTCCCCAAAGCAAGACTTTATGATTGTAACTGCAAAGGAAGCAGGCGACATACGCTTCTCACCCGGGAGCAATAAAATACACTTGGCAATTTTGCAAACAACTCTTGCTCCATTCACTCCAGTGATTTTAGCTCTTTGCTGTCTGGGCTGTACACCCAGCTTGTTGGCATCCTGTTGTGTTAGTCATCAAATTTGTGCTCCCACATCTATTAAGGATTTTATTAGTGGTTGTCAAGGAACAACTGGAATCGGAATATATGGGTCATTATTATTTTTCCATTGGTAGGATTCCAC
>NW_010281821.1:0-512 GCF_000690775.1 Eurypyga helias
CCCTCTGACACAGGTCACCCTGCAGCCCCCAGCTGCTGAAACCTGTAGTGATGAGAACTGCTGTGCTGGGTACAGAGTCAGGCACTGGAAACTCACTTCCAAAGAAAGTAACTGGGATGTTGGCCAAGGGACCCAATGTTTTCTGGACGTGTTGGTACCAGAATACTGTAAACTTGACAGCAGTTACTAGATGGTTGTACAACCTGATGGTGTGTTCACTTTCTTCTGGAAGGTTGAGTATGTATTTGAGAAGAGAAACTTTCAATGCACTGTTTTCCAAGGGAAAAAGGACTTCTTGGAGTCCAGAGGTGTCAAGTACCTCAAGGGGCACATAGGAGTTCTAAGGGAGCTATGCTTTGGATGCTGACATGCCTTCTGGGGCACATCATGTGCAACTGAGATTATGCTGCTTGTGTGCCACCTGGACCCAATTAGTATCTGTTAATGCTGTCCAGTGCAGTATTTCCCAGCCTGTGATGTTCTTCACCCAATTGAATGGGTTTAAATTGAAA
>NW_010281822.1:0-514 GCF_000690775.1 Eurypyga helias
GGGGGTGAGTGCTAGTGACAACAGCTTCCTTCCTTCCGTAGCTGCAGTCAGCTTTTAGAACAAAGTTGGTGCCTGGAGATGAGCATAAACATGTTTGAGTTGTGTCTCTGCATCTCCCCCCGCTGACACCAAGCAGCCAGCTTGAGGAAGGTGACACTCCACCTCCTGGCTGGGCTTGTGTTAGGGGCAAGAAGGCTGCTGAGCCGTGAGGGCCCCGATGGGAGCAGTGGGGCTGGTGCATAGGGCGTGGGGGGCACCCGCTGCCTTAGCCCACGGACCCCCTGCTTTCTGCTGGGGTCTTTCCCGCCGTAGGCTGGTGCCAGCATGAGTCAGGCTGCTGTACAAATTCCTGTCTCCGACCACGACTGCCCATGACAAACCCGAAAGTAAAGGCCGTGGCATCTGCTGCTGCTGGGCAATGGCACTGCAGGTCGTTCCTCATTGCTGGACTCCGGAGGACGGAAAAGGAGTGGTGGGTGTCCAGCCGATGGCCAGTCCTCTCCATCGCCAAACC
>NW_010281823.1:0-514 GCF_000690775.1 Eurypyga helias
GTCCAGAAGCTGAGCAGTGGAGACTGAGCCATCAGACAGGAAATAAGAGGATGCTTTCTCTGGTTTCTTGGAAATAGACCTTTTTGCTTGACATCCAGCAGTCTTTGTACTCAGTACATATTAAATTTCTAGGCATCTCCTTCCCTCTTGAGGGAACTGCTCATGATGTTTCTCTTTGCCACCTTTTGGTTTTTTTTACTTTTGTGACAAGGAAGAAGGAAAAACTGCAATATCAGATTTTTTTTTTCCGGCGAAAGGCAATAGCACGCACATCTGGTTTATTATGGTACTGTTTAGAAGAAGGAAATCAGGGGGCGTGGGGTCAGTTTTTGTTTGTGTTGCTTTTTCCTTTGGCTTCTCCTACCACACGCAGGCTCAACCCCTGCCATTTCAATTGACCAGGCACCTTCAGATTGTCCTTACGCTGCTAATGCAGCGGGTGTTCAGCAGCTACATTACTAGCTACTGCAACAGGGGAAAGCCCGAAGCCTTTTTTGTCCCTGAGTTGTTGTGA
>NW_010281824.1:0-507 GCF_000690775.1 Eurypyga helias
TTGTTTGTTGTTAAGTTCTGGGTATGTTCCCTCTCAAAGTATTTTTAGTTTTTGATTACCAAAAGAAGGCTGGCAGAAGGAATGTTTGCTGTCATCTTCAGTTTTGGAGGTCACCAGGAAAGTAGAATGAATGTAAACACTTCCAAAGCTTTCTGTCAAAGTTAAGTGCTCTTACTAATTGCTGGCTTAGAAGAATGAAATACTCATTTCCAAAAGGCAGTAAACCTTTGGAAGTTTTCTTCCATAAAAAAAGTAAATAATCAAAGACTGGTAACAGTGTGTCTGCAGATATCATGGGGACTGCAAATATGTAAATATTCCTTTGTACTTTAATTCTCAATTACAAGGGAGCTTCTTTTCCAGAACTGTGAAGCTGGATTCAAAGATGTGTTACAACCTACCACTTTTCATTCATTCATGACAGAAATAACAGTCCCAGAAAGTAGTAGTTTAACCAGTAGTTAAAACTCATGTCACGGTCTTGTCTGTTGAGGTTTCTGTGGTTGA
>NW_010281825.1:0-514 GCF_000690775.1 Eurypyga helias
TGAAAATTTCTGCAAAGACGCAGGTGGGAGAAAAAGAAATGGGATAAACTGACTGAGAGAGTTTAGGTCTTAGAAGCCAGGTGGAGAAGTATGTTGAGCACAGGGTTCTCCCAAGATGCACAGAATGTGCCACGCAGTATAGTACAATATGTGCTATATATTTAACACTGAGCAACATTTGGGCAATATTTTTCTATTGATGGCATGACAATCTGTACCTGTAATGGAGAAGTGTGTGTAACAGTGTGTAAGTTTTTGAAAGTCCACTTTAGGCAAAACACCAGTGTACCAAATGATCACTGTCCTTACCTAAATACCCCAGATAGATAATGGCTTGGGACAGGGTGTCAGGGTAGATCCTGGCAAGCTGCAGTTACACACACAGCAATTTAACACTCCAGCAAGTGCTTATAAGCCAAGAAATTATTCCCACTTGGGGGATGATTTACCATCACCTTTCACTAATATCTACTCCCTTCTCAACTGCCTATCTTGCTCCTCTTTTTTTTTTTTT
>NW_010281826.1:0-514 GCF_000690775.1 Eurypyga helias
TGGGCGAGATCTTGGCTTCGCTTCACGCGAGTGGCAAAGCTCCCACCGCCACCTTCTGCACAGCCAGGAATTCGCTGGGCGAGTGTCTGAAGCAAGACTCCCTCTCCAGGGCCGACTGCTGTGCAGTGGCACGGGCAGAGCAGCGGCTACCCTGCTGCAGGCCTTTTCCTCCCAGCTGATGAACTGCAAGCGGCACCTCCCGCCAGGCCCTGAGCAGCGGCGGTGGCTGAGCAGTGCTGTTTCGGGGGACGAGGAGTAACAGCACAGCTGGGGGGACACTAACGGGACAGGCCCGGTTTCAGCGGACAGCCCTGACCACAAGTGCTGTCCAGCGAGTGTGAAACAAACACAGGTTTCAGCAGCATCGACAAGGACAGAGGTGAGGGTGGCTCAACGATCGTAAAGGTCTTCTCCAACTGTACGGTCCCGTGACGAGAAAGGAACACAGTGGGCAGGATGTGGAAAAACATAAGGGAACTTTAGTGAAAATTTGTATTGAGATGGAGTTGCTCTT
>NW_010281827.1:0-514 GCF_000690775.1 Eurypyga helias
CCAGTATTCGAGCAAGAAAAATTCAAGAAGAGAAGATGAGAAAACAAATGCAGAAAGAAGAATATTGGAGAAGGCGAGAAGAGGAAGAACACTGGAGGATGGAAATGAGGTAACGCATTCTGTTTTATCAAGGAATGAGACAAAGCTGAAGTCAGATTATCTAAAACTAACTCTGCTGCTGCAGTTACTTATTTTGAATACTGGTTTTGGGAACTCTCTACTAGCTCATTTTAAATTAAATTGTGATTATACATCTGGATTTTTTCTATCTGGTTTTGTTTGTCAGTGTTCAATACCTCTGAGGAACGTAGACTTACTAGAATTATTTGCTAGAAATTCAGGCCCAATTTCAAAATAACCATTCGAGTTACCTTCTGGAGTTCACTGGTATTTGCTTATGACTACTTGAAATGAGTTGGTGAGGACATCCAAGAATTTATGTTGAATGGTTGGAAGCATTAACTGCTATATAAAGAGAGCATTTTGATGCACTTCAGGCGATATGAAGAGGACA